>NC_051163.1:15291837-15583524 GCF_013339745.2 Dermacentor silvarum
TGGAAAGTGATCACCTGACGGCAACTGACCAATCGGCGGCGCGGCGGCTAGAGAAAGGGGCTGCGGTACTTTCCAGGTTCCAGTGACCTTCATTGGGACGTACGCGCTAGAGCTTTCTCGTCTCCTGTTTGCAGCTAAGGTTGCAACTAAGGCTCGCCCTATCGTCACGTTGAACGTTTTAATTCCCCGGTGGTGCAATTGGCGATAGACAACGTCAAATTCGAGACTGTTTGGCGCAGTTAGGCGCAATTTTCGTCGATTGTATCAGGATGGCGCAGTAAATATCAATTGGCGCACTTTGGCGCAGTTGGCGCAGGAGTGGAATCACTGTGCATGTTAAAAAATTTGCCCTGCAGGCATGCCAGGACACCGAAAGTAGTCAAGTTGTCACTATGTTCCAAGCAGGAGTTCGAAAACTGATCAAGTAAGCTAGAAACGTTGAAAGTACTCTGAGCAAGGGAATACCTACCTCATTTTGGTGTGAACGGTTAGTGAATCAAGCACATTCATGCCCAGTGGGTGTGTTGGGTTAGGCGTGTTGGAATTTGATGACGACATGGAGCCCTGGTTGCGTTGGCTACATTGGATGGCCTCGGCCAGGACGCCCATGGGGCGTATGAAGTATTCCTGATTCGTGCTATCTGCAAAAGACCGCAGCCAAGCATTACGCAACATGCAAACACCATGTGTCATCATTACAGCTTAACTTGTTCTATCACGTTCAACAAATCGTTTTAACAAAAACGAGAACTTGAAAAAAACTTGGAACTCATCATGTAATGTTATTTACACTGCACCCCTCTAGTGTCCAAATAGACCCAAAGACAGATAAATGAAAATACACAGAGGAATGTCTCTCCATTTTTTTTACCTTGTCTCTATCTCTAGCATGCTAGTTGGCTACAATGCGTCAATTCACCCAAACCTCCATTTTATTCTTTATCCAAAACCTCATTTTCACAGTCAGTGCACAACATCGAGCTCATAGCAAGAATGTGACCCAAGCCGAATTCATGTTTCAGTCTTGAATACCACATGCGAAACCCATACAAAACCTATCATAAATACATGAGTGTATGGCTGTGAAATATCACTTCAGAAGTAGGCATTTCACTGCTGGCTAAAATATAAGTACCTTCTAAAAACTAAAGAACTGAAAATTATGTAGCATTCAAAGGCTTGAGTCAACTGTAAAAGGTCACTTACACAAGATTCTTTAAGGCCTTGTAGGAAAGGCTGGCGCTCTAAAACAACAAGCACTAAAGAACTGGCTAGAACTGCACTAACAGTTTCCTGTAGCTTAAAGTTTCATCTAAGGGTGTTCTGTTTATCCAAATTTCGCTGCAGCTTACAAGATTGTTCCACATAACCTGACATTAAAGACAGCAGCATTACTTACATGCACCCACCGTGGTGACGCAGTGGCTATGGTGCTCTGCTACTGAGTACAAGGCCATGGGTTCGACTCCCGGCCACAGTGGCCACATTTTAATGGAGGTGAAATACAAAAACTTTCTAGTACTTAAATTTAGGTGCACGCTTAAGAAAATCTTTCCAACGGTATTAATTTCAAGCAGCATATTATTGAAAATACTACGAAACAAATTATAAAACAAAAAAATCGCATCAAGAACGAGAAAGATCGATAAAAACATCAATGCTGCTTTGCACAAAAAAAAATTTTAAAAAATCGAAATATACGTTTCAAGAAAAGGGATATATAAAATCAGCCTGCAAATATAAGCTCTGTATCTACAAAAGTTCTTGAGGCACACGGGTACACACAGCACTTTGGAGCGCGATTCCAAGGTGCACTCCCGGCGTCTTCGTGGACAAAACTTGACTCTCTGCGCGACCGCCGGTAAATGATCCCGTCCGAACGACGTTTACATCTTGCAGATAAGAACTGTGGCCTTTAGAACACGCCCGAAATCCTACGTCGATGCGCGGCAGCGATAACACGGTCCGAGAAGAAAGCAAAACTCAACGGTGGATACCGTCGATGTTCCGGGACGGTTTGCCGCACTTTCTTCATCCGTAATGAAGTCGAGAATCAAAGCTTTGAGTCTGTGTGCACGATATCGCATCGAGACGATGCGTCGGAAACCGTGGAAACGCTTTTCCTGGAGGGACGTGTGCGAAGATGCCAGACGACGTTAACTGATATGCGCGCTTTAAAATTCCGCCGGTGAAAGAGAAACACAATGGATAAAATATCTCCAACCCGCCGAGGCGCTAGCTGTACGGAGCGCTCGAAAGGCCGAAAATCAATGTCCCCGAAACATATTCGATGGGAACCTCACGAATGAATGAATGCATTAATCTTACAGGCATGGCAGAGAAGTGAGATCCAGTATCATTTCCAAAACTGAGAGTCGTATTTGACACAAAGGGTTGTTGCAGGTACCTGCAGCAAGACAAAGGTGTTAAAAGCTCTTCTTACTAGCGATACTCCATCTCACAAGCACTGTCAGCACTGTGGAAGCTACACCAATTCTTAGCCAATAGGAAGACCGAATGCCCCTCGAGATGTGCTCATCCGCGCCGCGTCGTCTGCTCAGCGTCTGCTTGCCATCCTGCTACATGCTCCATGGTTGGTTGATTGACGCAAGAAATGTTTTGATACCGTAACCATAAGCTGCGTTTACATGCATGTGACAACAGGGCTTTGCTTTACCTGTACGCTTTCCCTGTATTTACCTCACAGCCTCCTTAGCATGTAATTAGGATGAACGCCCTCATAAATGTTCACTTGTGGCACAGCGTCTGCTCGGCATCTATATTTGGCGTTTGCTCGCTACCATCATCAAATACCATGCTAGAGCAATGTAGTAAATTAATAATGCAGAGAACAATTAGGCCTTTATAGCGTTCCGCATCATCAATGCATCACCAGCGCTAATGCTGTGGCGCCACCTGCTAACTGGAAGTCAAATCAGTTTTAATGCTCGGCGCCGTGTCTGTAGTCCTAGCAGTGTGAAAACAAACAGCCGATTTCAATAATTACGACAAAATATACCTAATGCTTTGACCTCAGCCTGAGATAAAACTTAGCGATGACGGATTTTGCCACTTGTTTCCTGGTGACAGGGTGGAGAGCCAGCAACAAGTGCTAATTCGGATCGACACGGGTGGTCGGTGCTGTATGGGTGCTGTATGTCACACTCAATCAGAAATGACACAATATATTTGTGATAGCACAGTAAGTGGGCTCTACCATACCATGACAACATTTTACAGGCTATTATTTCAACCATGCAGCCGCAAATACTTGATATATTAAAAATAACTAGAATATTACGCTATTCTGTATTCAACATTTTTTTTTTAAGAATTTGGAATGAACAAATGTTTGGATCCAGGAGTAATCAACAGTTTTGGTTTTGGCAAGCAAGTCATGTTGCCATTGGCACAGTTTGTAGCCAAGAGAAACCAAACACGAACAATTCATTTGCAGTCTCCAATCATTTCTTCGGAGCTGCTTGATTATTTAAACATCTATGAAGCACCTCCAGCTTATTTACGGAATTTACGTACAACGCTAAAAATTTTTGGTAAAATATCTAAATAGCAGCCCTTTGAAAATAAGCTGATTCCGGAGATGAAACTGTTCACACATTTGCAAATAAATGACCCCTTATTTTTCTGATTTGTCTGCTGTGTAAAGGTATTATGCAAATCCCACAACTATTTGAACTATTCCTTTTAAAATTAATACTGTAGTACTATACTTGATACGAATCTGCCTTAAACAAACAATTGATATTCGCACTAGCTCAATAGCAACCCTATAACTTTTTTTTCTGCATCTAAAATTTTTTGCACTAATCTTGAAGGCAACGAGCAGCGAACGCTCACTCGAGGTGTGTGGACAATGCATGTGGCAGGGGCCTCTGAAGCCGCACTTTCTCCAGCTGGGCCTTGCGAGTCAGGTGCACCCAGATGGACGTGATGGCCAGCGCCCGAGTGCAGTGAGGCTTGGTCACATCTGGAAATGGTAACGGTTCCTTCTCCGGGTACAACAGGTCGTACAGCTTCATTACAGGCAGGAAGTCGTTGAGCTGCATGTGATGTTAAATGTGAGGAAGATGCGAGGTTCTACAGTAGGATGCAGTGTTCGAAATCATGACAGGAGCTGCCTGAAGAAAAAAGAAAAAAAACAGAGAAAGTTTCCCACTTCTCATTTTTATCTTACAATGTACGCTTAATATACCCACTTGTTATGCTCTCGATCGAGAGCGGCAGTATATTAAATAAATAAATAAATAAATAAATAAAACAAAGCATTACAACTATGTACAAATTATAAACGAAAGCATGAAACACACAACCAATTCACAAGCAAAAGAGAAGGATAAAAAAAGCTTTTTAAGCTCTTTATTACAAAATTAATATTAAAAGAGTAATTACGTGTCTCTTGCTGCAACATCAAAGTGAATAATGCTCATTTTCCGGAACGAAAGTGTAGTTCACAAAGTAAAGACAAAACTAAGAATTGCTGATTTCTTTGCAGTGGAATGGGGAAGGCAATCATTACATTACCAGCATGATCCCACCCAAAAAAATCAGTGAGGAATTGGAGTAAAAAAAGTCGCAGTTTCGCCCGAAAGACGAAGCATCGATTGCGATAGAAAATTAGCAGAGAGGTATATGAAGCAAGGATAATAGTTTAACGGGCCGTATAAAGTTATAAACATTCTCTTACTAACTACTAAATAGACAAGCACGGTGTCATGCACGCACAGGTAAGCATGAACACATCTCGCTCGATGACCACGGAAACTCCCTGTGAAAACGCCAGAGTGAAAAAGCGCGCCAACAGCAGCGGGCAAATTGACCTTCACACTGTGTCTTGTCTCGCTTCAACAGGAAACTAAAGTACACATATCAGTTAACCCTAAATTAGTGTGTTTCATTTGATGTGGCAGTACCTCATTGTCACATACAGTGGAATCTCGCTAAACGAAAATCGCTTAATCGTAACTGCCGCTTAAACGGAACCATCCTCATGGTTGGTTGGTTTTGTATTCATGCAATAGTATTCATTGGCGCAGTTGTGGTTTATATGCTTAAATTAGCGTCCATACTATGCATAGCAGCCTGACACCTCACCTTCAAGTGAATGCACGTATGGGGTGTTCTATTCTAATGTTTCCCTGTTGCATTTGATTCCATGATCATATAGCTCAACAAAACTTTTTCCTCTACGCTGGTTACTTGAGGAAAAGCCGCCCCGCTATTACTCACCGGGTTCTTGGTGATGCTTCCAGAGATGAACTGCAGTAGAACCCACATCAGATGGTCTCTGCCTTTCCGCAGGTTCCTGCCGACCAGCTGCAGTCATCAATGGTACATGTCAAATAAGATATGGCAAATTAGAGAGAGAGAGAAAGGCAAAGGAAAGACAGGGAGGTTAACCAGAGAATATCTCCTGTTGGCTACCCTATACAAGGGGAGGGGGAAAGGGATGCAATAGGTGAGAGAAAAAGAATATGAAAAGAAAAAAAAAAACAATACAGAACTGTTTCAGGGCACTGCCAAACAGCCTGCAAAGGCATTCCATAGTGTTGCACAGTGTCAACGTCCATTAGATTTCTCAAAAAAAAAAAGAGAGAGACTGAACCTCAGTTCAACAAAACTTGCTATGCCACATAGCTTTGTTTCTTCGGCATCTCCTTTGTGTTAGAGGAGACACATTTCTCCTCCTCTGAGTTTAGCACAGTAACTTGAAAGTGAACTTTTAATTAAAAGATAAAAAATGAACAGTATGTTGCCAAAGAGAGTTCATTTTTGCAGGCGAATGTAGGTCAAGATGGCAACCAAGTTGGGTTATCTTGGTCTGACTCAAAAAGAGTCGACAACAAATGTTGATTAAAACATAAAGACAGTCTAATGAACAAATAAACTACCTCTTGCAAAGCATTCATATGTGATAGTATAGTAACCATGAGAACAATTAATTTTGCTTAGGCTGAGCATACACAAGCTAAATGCAAAGCTACAAGCACAGGTGGGTAAAGTAGTGATGCAGTTTGTTTCATTAGCCAGACAACACACACTAGCAGAGTGTTAAGAATTGCTTTCTTAGTGGCAGTATAAGATGCATATTGAAGCAACTTGGTCATGTAATCTTTGCTAAATTACCTTGAATGAAGATGAACACATCACATAATGAAACCAGAGACATACAAAAAGAAAGTGTCACAAACACAATGCACATGATAATACAGTCATGTGGCCATGGGTTGCCATGGCCACATGGCAAGAAGCCACTGGCAAGAAGGCAAGCAGTGACAATAAACTGAGTGAACCTGAATGCATTACTATGTGAGCCAGTGTCAGAAAGAGAACTACAGCTCAACAGTGAAAGCACAGACAGCAGTCAGCATAAATGGATGATGTGGATACAATTAGCCCCATATTTATAGCACATTATAGTGCATTCTATATCAACCGGCAATTACTAGAGGTCAATCAGCATGTCTACCTCAACTGCTGAAACTACACACATGCAGCATAGACATGGTGAACACAACACGATAATAGTGATCGCATAGCAGCAGCGAAAGGACGAAGCTACAAGAATAAGTTGTGCATGCCAGTATGAACCTGGTACTAGAATGCTTTCAAGTAGTCACAGCATGCCTCAAGCCAACGTACAGTGAACAAGAGACTTGCCTGGTCATGCAATGCAAGCACCATGTGCGGGAAGTTGGCGTACTGAAAGAGCACGAAGTAGATGAGCTGGCTGGACAGGTTCTGCCAGAAGAGCTCGATGGGCTCCTCTGGGCCTTCCTGCTCTGACTTCTCCATGGCCCGGACGACAAGGGCCACCAGTTCTTGCTCTAGCACTGGGCAGCGCTGCTTTTGCTGCAAAGGGTACGAAGGATCGTGCAACTTGCACACAAGGCCATTTGAACAATGGCAGCGGCATGCTTGTTGTGCATGGAGTATGTTACTTACAGTAAACTACTTCAGACAAACTCAAAGGGACCATGAAAACCTGTTTGTCTTTTCAGAAGTTCGTCTTTAACAGAGGTGATCCACAGAACTCAAAATCTCCTATTCCTGGTAGTACACCCAAATATCGATGCCACAAAGTAAAACAGAATTAAAACAAAAATGTAGTTGTGAAAATTTCCCATGAAAGGCTCCTGTTTCGGTTTCCCAGTGTGGCATCGCACCCACAAACAACTTAGTCTCCGGTGCACGGCGTAGGTAAACATTAGCTCAGCGTCCTTGTATGGTGAGTCAAACGTCCTTGATTCCTCGTGTGTCTGATTGACAAAATATTCCTTGCACATATACCAGCTAGCTGGCATTCTTAATAGAAGGAGCAGTAAATTCCCGGCCTTTACGTTTGCACTAGTACTGTGCTGTCGTGTCTTTTATTACCAAGAGCAAACCGACCCCACATAATAAGAGCACAAAATGCAAAAACTCCCAAACATCCCAACCCTATTTTGTTTCCGGACTTCTTCGGTTTGATGACAAAGATATGCATGTGTTTCTCCCTCTAGCTAAGCCAGAAGATTGGCCTGCATGCCAATGTTGCCAACATAGCATCATGAAAGAGCTCACCTGTTTTGTGAGGCCCAACATGCTGCACACCATCTCCCTTGAATACGGCTGCTCCAGCACGTATCTGAGTAGCTCTGTCTGGGGCTGCTGAACTTCCTGCAGGAATTCAGTTAAGGCGGTGGACATACAGTTAAACTTGTTTACATTAAACACATTAAAAAAAAAAGGTGTCTGCAAGTTCAATATAGCACGCAATTTGAAACGTTTTATAAAATATGACAACTAAAAAACACATCAAAGTTCTTTCAAAAATAAATTTTTGGAAGGCATCCCACCAGGACACATACTGGTTGGCTGTAGGGTGAGCATCATGAACTCTTGTGTTCACTGAACGGTTCACACTGGCCCACACACACGCTAAGCTGCCCAAAGGATGTATAATTATTTATTTATGCTAATTCTAATTAGATAATACTAATAAGATAATTCATTTACAGGAAAAACCAGTAAAAGAAACGAAGGACAAAAGAAAGGAATTTGCACCATAACGACTGGACTAGCAACTGTGCTTTATAGAAAACAGCTACTATTTGCCAGCAAGGCTAACAGAGCATGCACAGCACAACCAACACTAATCACAGGGGAGAGAGAACCAAATTTATCACAACCGATATAAAAAAGCAAATTCTTTTTCGAGCAAGCGCACCGAGGTTGTGCTAATGCAGTCATCCCCATGCAAACTGATGAAATCATCATCATCATCAGCCTATATTTATGTCCACTGCAGGACGAAGGCCTCTCCCTGCGATCTCCAATCACATCTGTCTTGTGCTAGCTGATTCCAACTTGCGCCTGCAAATTTCCTAACCTCATCACCCCATCTAGTTTTCTGCTGTCCTCGACTGTGCTTCTTTTCTCTTGGTATCCTTTCTGCATACATTCTGTAACTGACAAAATATGCTTCTAGAATTTCACGCTCTTCTTTGCCCCTGCCTCTGCCAAGAATATTTACATTACTAAACAGCGGTTAGCAGCCAGATTCACGGTAATGCCAAGGCAAGTTTGCTCCGTCATCAGAACCCATGGAGGAGCGGTGTTCGCGAAGCCTGTTATTAATACAATGGCCTGTTTGGCCTATGTCCTTCGTCTTATTTGACCGGTTTTTCCTGTAAATTATGTACCAACTGGCCCAAATGTCGACTCTCCTGCTAGATAATTCAGTTAAACTGGGTTTAATATACACGGGTGACTAACTGTACACGGGAAAATTCTACACATAAAATGCTCTTTCCACCATCTGTATAAGAGCTTGAGACCGGCTGAGAACTCACCGCACTGTAGGGTAGCTGCCCTTTCATCGTAAACTTGGCTGTGTTGGGGTCAAGCTTCCAGACGGTGCAGCAGGTTCCCGAATGGCCAACGACTGGCCGAAGCTTAGAACGACCTGAGCAGGAGGCAGAGGAAAACTAAGATTCCGAGCTCTTTTAATACATATGGTGCGTACATGGCAAGTCTTCACCAGAGAAAGTAACAGGGCTTCAAGATTGCTCACGCTTTGCTTGCTTGAAGGCACGGGAGTCTCCGAGCGTTCACCTATCACTCTCCAAAGCTAAGGACAGTTTACAGTAACAGTAAGCACAGTATGGAAGATGGCTGTATATGGCATACCAATATTGCAGCTGGCGTGCCTACTCCAGCAATGAATGTTAGAAGCCAGGACAGTGTTCACGGGTCCTCATCCTGTACTACGTGTTATGCGTGCACTATGCTTACTGTTGACTGAGGGAGCATGTAGTATTACAGCCTATAGCTGCTACCTTTAGCCCTTAAGTGTTTTATTATTTTGATCAAAAGTGGCATTTCTTTATATGGCTTATTTTCAAACTTCATTCCATCAAAAACCCTAGGAAAGCTTTTTGAACAAACTTGCTTAATTTTTTAAGCGTGAAAACCTCATTTTACCTCTTCACTATGCAATATATATGTACTTGTCATTGTCACAAATGGTACGTTGACGAGCTGAGCTTGTCCAAAACACTTAAAGGGGCCCTGACACACTTTTTTACACCAATAATGGCATCACTATTAAAGGACGTCCCCTCATAAACCTCCTGCCACAAAAATTTTTCGAATCCTCTAAGTATCATCATCATGATCATCAGGCTATTTTTTATGTCTACTGTAAGACGAACGCCTCTCCCAGCGATCTCCAATTACTCCTGTCTTGCGCTGACTGATTCCAACTCGTACCTGCAAATTTCCTAATATCATCACCCCACCTAATTTTCTGCCGTCCTCGACTGCGCTTCCCTTTCCTTGACACCCATTCTGTAACTCTAATGTTCCACCTGTTATCTGCCTTACGCATTACATGGCCTGTCCAGCTCTATTTTTTTTTCTTTTAATGTTAATTATAATATCGGCTATCCCCATTTGCTCTCTAATCCACACAGCTTTCTTCCTGTCTCTTAATGTTACACCTAACATTTTTCGTTCCATGGTGCTTAACTGGTTCTTAACCTCCAAGTTTCTGCCCCATATGTTAGCCCCGGTATAATGCAATGATTGCACCCTTTCCTTTTCAGCGACAGTTGTAAACTCCCAGTCGGGGTTTGGTAATGCCTACCATATGCACTATGCCATAATGCCTGCCATTTTTATTCTTCTTTAAAATCCATTGACATGATCAGGGTCCCCTGAGAGTAATCCTTCAAGTATAAGCAGAGTTAAAGGTAGGTATTGCACCGATGCGTGGCTTTCTCTTTCGTTTGTTTCCACTAGCATGCTGGAAGTCACACAGGGGAGATGGCAAGGGGACGTGGCCCCGGCCAAAACTTCCTTTTTCTTCCCCCCCCCCTCCCCCCCTGGATAGTGTGTCGCGGTGATGCCCTCACTCCTCACGCAACACCTGGCACCCTACTGAGGCAGCAGGTGTTCCCTTTTTCCCGCTCTGCTCCATCAAGCCGCGCTCGTGCCGTGGCATCACAGCCAATGGGAACTCTGTCGAGGTACGTTCGTGACATGACGTCGCAGCCAATGGGAATTTAGGTGCCATTTCGCTGCTACAGACGCCAGATGCCAGCTTTCTTTCTCAATGAGCCATTTGATGCTCTCGCACCAAAAGTGTTTTAGAGCCCCTTTAACAGATGTGCTTACTGTGGATAGCACTGAACTGCCTGTTTGATCAGCACAAAAACACTATTTGGCTCAAGCCGGGACTAAGAAGCATTGCCTCTATGAACTTCGGCATGGGACACTAGATGCTAGCTCACTGCACTGTGCTGTCAATTTCATAAACCTATCTGCTGCCCAGGATTCCCATAGTTACATTCATTCCAATCGTTCCCCAATGGTCCTACATACAACTGGGACAGATCACGCACAACTTCCTCGGTGAGCGCAACTTCAGTATCAGCATATTTGCAGTGCTATAATATTTACATATTATACAAGCAATAGGTAAATGAAATAGTCTCCTTCTGGAAGTTCTTAACTATGCTGATTGCTTGACGTCTCGGGTGAAATTTAGAATCATATTTTTCGTTAAGTTTTCTGCCACATTTGTATAATGCCCACCATGTAAAGTAAATAAATGAACCAACTAATTCCTTTTCCTGTGTTCGTTCTGAGCACTGCAGGTCAAGACAAACACATCTGAGTAGAATGTACTGCAAACAGTCAGCTATAACTATGCAACATCAGATGCACCAATCATTAGCTTTTCATTACAAGTAAAAAAGATCTGCTTGCAAGCTCGTAGTTTAGCATGTTCATAACACAAACTCTAAATGTGTTACATGGCAACAGAGTTGACTCACCAACAATGGTCACCATTTGGGCGCAGGGCTGGAAGCTGTCCACAAAGTCAGAGACAAGTTTGGCGAATTTCTATGGCGCCGCAAGAAGGGAGAAAAAGAAACAGAAAAGCAATTTGAAATGACAACTTGATTATAGAACCTTCAGACTGCCTGAACCTTCATTACAGACTGATAATGTGGAGCATGACCCAAAATATAAGCATAATGTTCAGTTATAATTTTAACCATTATGTTTCATTTTCATGCACTTTCAATGCACTGCTGCCACTCACAAGTGGCAACATAACATCAGCAAGAAACATCTCAAAATTCAACATTGCCTTTATTAGCATACACCCAAAGCATGCATTCACATAATCGCAGTAATGTGTACATCCACAAGCTCTCTGAATAACCACTGGTATGCATATGCACCGAACTGTTAAAATTTGATCCTCTTACTCCCAAGTTCTATATCAACCCCATAAGTGCCATGACAAATTTTGGAAAAATGTTAAAAGTGCTGATTTTTTAAGATCTGCACATTTTTGCTAATATTTTCTAAAAAATATGATAGCAGGAATGCATATTGCATTTCTACTGGTCTTGTTGAAATAAAATAGCAAAAGTCAGTGTATTATTTATTTGTCAGAATTACAAGAAACTGCACATATACACATGTGCAAGAAGTTTATGAGTTAACTTGTCATTCGCACCAGAGGAGGCTCGTTGTGATGACGAGTTTTATTTATTTATCTTAAACAAGACCTTGGCAGCGTGGTAAACGAATAAGTCTACAAAACAAAATAAATAGAACAATGGGGAACTGCACTCAAAAGTTTCTTCATACAACCGCTTCACACAAGCTCAAAAACAAGCGCTTCACACAGCGAGAAGAAAAAAAAAAGAGAGGAAAAAAAGAAAACATTACTTCACCGATTTTCCAATCATACAGTCAAACAGTGCTATCACTAACAATCTCAGCAAGTGCAAAATGATTTTTATTAAAGATATGTCTCGAAAAGTGATAATTAGTCCTGTGTTACAGTTTTATCGCCCAGCTTATTCCAATCTACTATAGTTCTAGGGAAAAAGGAATACTTGAAGCAGTTGACACGTGTTGTAAATGGAGTTACAGCTAGCGAGTGTCACTGTGTGGTAGCGTAACCGGTTGTATAGGTGATAATGTGAGACGTGTCGATGCTGTAGTGACCATTTATTAGTTGAAAAAAGAATTTTAAACGACATGCACAATTTCTATCACTTATAGAAGGCAAGCTGCTCCAAGATAAAAGGTTGGTAATAGAACTACGCCCATATGTATTGTAGATGAATCGGACTGCTTTTTTCTGTAACCTTTCTAGCTTTCCAATATCGCTTTTAGTGAACGGGTCCCATATAACTACAGCATATTCTAAAACGGGGCGGACGAGTGTTTTGTATGCCAATAGATGTACTATTGGTGTGGAGGATATTAATATGCGTCTTAGAAAAAACAACTTGCGGCGAAAGTTTGCTATTACTGTGTCAAGGTGCTTTGACCAGGAAATATCCTTTGTTATGTACAAGCTAAGGTACTTATATTGTGTCACCTCTGACAAAAAGCATTTTCTGTGCCATAACGATATAGCAGTGGCTTCTTTTTTAAAGTTATCCACATATATGCTGTCTTTTCGAAATTAATGCACAATTCCACTGTTTACACCACTCAACTACTTTATTAAAGTCCTTGTTTAACCTGAGTTGGTCTTCTTCCGTAGCAATTTCATCGTACAGAACGCAGTCGTCAGCGTAAAGCCTGATTTTAACAGAGAGATTAGGGACAATATCATTTATATATAACAAAATGATAAGGGGGCCAAGAACGGATCCCTGTGGGACGCCAGAATTGACAGCAGCTATATCAGAGGTTGTTTTATTTACAGTAACAAACTGATGGTGGTGTGTAAGGTAGGCTTTAATCCATGCTAATATTTTATCATTTTTAAACACAGCTCCTAGCTTACGAAGCAATTTACATGAGACACCCTATCAAACGACTTGCTGAAATTCATGAATAGCACGTTTGTTTGTTTCTCTTTGTTTACAGTGCTAGCAAAGTCATGTATGATTTCAACTAGTTGAGTAGTCGTCGAAAGGTCACTTCTAAAACCATGCTGCATGTCTAAAACCATGCTGCATGCAGTTACCTCATCATCCGCAGTTTAGTGGTTAAAGATCGATGAATTTAATATCTTTATTAAACTAAATATTTCTAGATAATATACTAATTATAAAATGTGTAGGAAGCATTTTTTTATTCATCAAAATATCTTTTAAATAATTAATGTTTCTGTAAAAACAATTTTCCGTCAGTGCAAATGTTTAGTTTAAATATAAATGATTGAAATACAATTCTTAAATATAAAGTAAAGCACCAAACTAAATGTAAAAAGTGACCAAGTCGAACTGCACAACTTGAAGGGAGCTGACAAATATGGTTCATTTTCACCATGCAAAGCAACTGCACCTGGGACATTTAGGACTTGTCTTCAGATATGTTGCTACAATCCACTAAGGAAAGTGCAAGATATAGGAGTTAAAGAGCTAATAATTCACTCCCATACATGCAAAATGACCAGGCAATGCATGGAGGCATAGATGTGTGGGTTTGTGAAGTGCAAAAGAAGTTTTAGAAGACCAGTCAAAATGACCACATAACATGATAGTGTTGTCATAAAATGCACACTAGTACACAGCAGAACACAGAATGCTCAGTGCCAAACTAACCAACAGCTTAACCCGCCTCCATGGCTAAAGTGTTTTGCTGCCCAGTATGAGGTTGTGGGTTCGATTACTAATTGCCACAGCAGCAAACACTCTTGTGCTTTAGGTGCACATTGAAGAAACCCAGGTGGCTGACAGGCCACCAAGGCCATGTGTTGCTTTGGGATGCTAAACCTTATGCTTTGATTTCGAATTGTGCAACTTTTGCTGAGTGATGAAAGCAGCTGTCATATACTCTTTCTCACTCATTCAATCGCAGTGGCGGTGTTTCAGCATTTCAGTAGCCAAATCATGTTTCATGTCAACAATCATAAAATATAACGCAAACAAACAAGAAAGTAGGTGAAGCATGAAGAGCACTGTCAATATCTTTGTCCACTTCCGTTGCTAAGGCCACTTAGCAGACCACATTAAGAAGCACGTGCCGGCGGACATTGGTTCTTCAATGGTTGTTGCCACTTAGCTCTTTCAAAAAGTTTATCCAGGACTTTGGCACTAACATACATACCCAGTGTGGCCAGTTTGTCTTGGAAGCCAATCGCTTCTGGACGTCATCAAAGATCAGGTAACTCGGCAGCAGAGCAGCATTGCGGTCGAAAATGTGCTCCAATACCTGACAGGTGCAATAGGTAACAGTCAAACATTTGTCATCACACTCAAAAAAAGAAAAAAACTTTGCACAATAATTAAGGTACTGTCATAATCCATGTGATTTAAACAACATAGAATTTCCTGCACTGAAATTGCATTTCACAGGAACACTAGGCTCCATGTTGGCATTTAAATGCATTGCCTTAACTTCACCTTCATAACCTGTTACACAAGATGAAACAGGGTACAACACATTAAGACAAATAAAAGCAAGAAATTGAAAACTCACACTGCTGATTGTGTTTAGTTGTCTCATCATGGATATGTTTACCGTAGGAGGAATTGAAAGTGCCTTGTCGAATATTGCCTTCAAGAGGTCGCGAACACCCTGGAAGATGTAGAATCGGTTTAGCAACACTTAAGCCATGTGAATCTCCACAAGCTTAGATGAGTGACGAAGGACAAACCTTGTAGTCGATTCCAGCCACAATCTTCTGAATAAGACACAATGACTGGCACCAATACTCTTCAGCCGTATAGTGGAATTTGTCAGTGGCCAAAAGTGCATCACACACAGGTCTATAATGAGAGAAGCTTCATGCTAAAAGGCCCAGTTCAAGTATGATCTAAACAGAGCAACTAATAAGCATTTTGTTTCAGCCCCGAAGTCTAAAATATGGGCGGTACATGTCTGTCTCCCAGTTACCGTATTGCAATCAATCAACTCAAGTTCTCAGTGCCATAAGTAACAGGAAAGCAGGAATTTCTGCCCTTTTTTTTGTATATAATTTCAAATTAGGATTCTTCACGTACTTTATCCATCTAAAAGTCAAACCTTCGCCACATAAGTGACTGCTACAAGCACTAAAGCAGCCAGCATCACTATTGAAAGGGAACTTAACCTTCTCCATTTTTTTTTCTTTCCCAACAATTATATAATGTTCTAAATATGTGAGCACGAAATAAAGCAGCAGAAGTGCATTCCAGTTAAACAATATAACAGCCTCTTTTGTGCGTTGACTGCACCTTTTATTTACAAACTGCACCCAATATTAGCAGTGCAGAAAGGACAATATGAGCAAGACCCAAACAGCTGTATGCTGTATATCTCATACTCACTTTTGCATGTGCTGCAACAAACACTGATATCCACATCCACGCGACAATATAATGTGTTGCACTTGTACCCGCTGCAGACAATTTGCAAAATCAGCTGTCCTTTAAAACTGTTTTCCATGCACACACTCCTCTTAACAGATCCACTCTCACGCATTTATGTCAGACGAAGTGGCAATGCCAACAGGCCTACATAATCCCATTATCCTTACATGCGTTTATGCATGAACGGTCATGGCATGTTTTGAAGTTAATGCTTTTTTAAAAATTGAATACCCTTCATGCAATGCCACACGGACATTCTTAACGGCAATAAAACTTAAAGCCACTTGCGATGTAGTGCATTCTTACAACTCATTCAGCATTGACATCATACAATGAGTGCTCACACAGCTGGCATTAAAAGGTACAACTTCCCTAAAAAAATAATTGAAAAAACATTTTCTAAACCAAATTATAATTATTCTATATTTAATATGTCAATCAATGTTTTATTGGCACTTCTTAGATGTTTACGCACAAGAAACTTCTTTATGCAATTAAGACAACAAACGAACTTACCATAATCACAGCAGCTACAATCATTGCGGCATTTGGTGCATTTAAAAATGCAAATGTAGCACTAGACTTGTCACAATGGCATTAAGAAACTTAAGGTCCTGGACACTTAATGACACTAACCTTGCCCATGTGGCACGGGCACACCATAATTTCGCAAATTGTCTTTTTGGTGATAAAAATTGCCATTAATGCTTGTATTCGCAAGAAATATCACACATGTTCAGAACAAGTTTGTGTACACTCACTTTGGCTGGACAACACCAGCAGTGACCGCATGGTGGAGGAGAGACAACAAGGTCTGCATCTGGCGGTGATTGCTCAAATTGGAGACCACTGAAACATACTGCTTCAATGCAGCATCTAGCGATTCCTAGAGAGAAGAAACAGTCCGTACAATGACTATGGTGTCCTGCTGTTGCGCACAAGGATGCAGGTTGGTTTAACTACCAGCCGTCATGCAGTGGAGACAGTTCAAGATTTAGGAGCACATTAGAGAGTTTGATTTTGTCTGCAAACGCAAAACTTCTTACCACTTGCGGAGAGGTAAACGTGAGTGGTCAGGTTTGTGGTGCCACCTGGTGGCGCAGAGCTCAATTAGACAGACATAGAGCTATTATTGTAGTAACCAAGTGTATGCTACTTCACTGCTGGTGCAAATTTTAGGCAACAGCGTAGTCATGAACACATTGTCTCTAAATTATTTTTTTTGCCAGGAACATTGATGTAACATGAAAATGTGTCTAAGGCATCATCATAGTTAGAACAAGTGGCAGAAGGTGTCTCTACCAGTGTTGTTGCTGCTGTACTAAACTCCAAGTTTCTGCCCCATATGTTAGCACCGGTAGAATGCAATGATTGTACACTTTTCTTTTCAACGACAGTGGTAAGCTCCCACTCAGGATTTGGTAATGCCTGTCGTATGCACTCCAACCCAATTTTATTCTTCTGTAAATTTCTTTCTCGTGATCAGGGTCCCCTGTGAGTAATTGACCTAGATAAACGTACTCCTTTACAGACTCTAGAGGCTGACCGGCGATCCTGAATTCTTGTTCCCTTGCCAGGCTATTGAACATTATCTTTGTCTTCTGCCTATTAATCTTCAACCCCACTCTTACACTTTCTTGGTTAAGGTCCTCAATCATTTGCTGTAATTCGTCCCCATTGTTGCTGAATAGGACAATGTCATCTGCAAACCGAAGGTTGCTGAGATATTCGCCGTTGATCCTCACTCCTAAGCCTTCCCAGTCTAACAGCTTGAATACTTCTTCTAAGCATGCAGTGAATAGCATTGGAGAGATTGTGTCTCCTTGCCTGACCACTTTCTTGATAGGTAAATTTCTACTTTTCTTGTGGAGAACCAAGGTAGCTGTGGAATCCTTGTAGATGTTTGCTAAGATATTCACGTATGCCTCCTGTACTCCTTGATTACGCAATGCCTCTATGACTGCTGGTATCTCTACTGATACCAGCACAATAAGCACAACATATTAACAAATAGTCAGTACGGCTTTCAGAGGATTAAATCAACAGAGCAAGCTCTGACGCTCATTAGAGATAAAATAATAATAACAACTGAAAACAGAAAATATATGCTTGGTTTGTTCTTAGACTGTAAAAAGGCTTTTGACTGCATTCATCATGAAATATTGCTTAATAAATTGTCAATGTATGGTATAAGGAGGACAGCGTTAAAACTAGAAGACAATTGCTTAAAAAATCGTTTTACAAATAGTTAAGGTAAATAACATAACTTCTTCCAAAGAAATGTTAGCTCAAGGTGTCCCGCAAAGATCGATACAAAGGCCACTTTTGTTTTTGATTTATGTAAATGATTTAGTAAATATTCCAGATTCGCCTGAAATAATCATGTACCGTAAAAACCGGAATATAGGTCGAACTTTTTTTCAAAAAACCATTGCGAAAAGTCGACCCTCGTCCTATATACCGGACATTGGTGGAAAAACTACGGAAGTCTTGCAACAATGGGCAGATGAAGTAAACAGCCGCCTTCGCATTCAGGCTGCTTTTACACATTTTGTTTCAAAATGAGCGGAAGCCGACGGCAATTCACCGTCACCTTGAAGAAAAGTGCGATTGAGTACACGGAAGCCCACGGCAACGTTGCCGTGGGCTTCGTATCGCGCGACCATCGAACCGCGTGTTTGTCAGCACCTTATCATCACGGCACGGAGCAGCATTAAAATAAATACTGTCACCATTGTTCAACCGGCTGAGTCGCATTTGTTTAAAGCTAAGGGTGTCTTTCGGTACTTTTCCCATTGAAAAATATTTTTTTTTTCATTTTTAGAATTGGTTAGTTGGGGGGTCGACCTATAGTACGGTTTTTACGGTATGCAGATGATACAAACGTGTTCTTTGCATCGAAAGAGCTACAAACACTCGAAAAAAATGTAAACCATTATCTGTCAGCTCTTTCATGCTGGCTTAAGGGTCAGTCCGATGTAATTGAATACAAAAAAGACCACATACATCATATTTCATACAGTTCATAAAATGACTAACAATGAGTTGAGAATTACATTTGAAGGGGAGTCTATTCTTTGAGTCAGCACACAAAAATTTTGTGGTATAATATTTGAAGAGCACCTATCTTGGAATGCTCATATCAATACTTCAGCAGTAGAGCTTGCAAAGTGTGGGGTGTTTATACAAAGTGGCCACTTTCATCCCTGTGTGGCTAATGAAATCTATGTATTATGTACTGTTTTACTCCAAATTATGTTATGGAAATTTAGTACGGGAAACGACAACACAGGGCAATTACATTCAATTATTGTTATTTGAAAAACGAGTACTTCGCTGCTATGAACGCTATAAAGGGAACCCAAGGAATCTCAGAACACCACCTTTAGTTTTAAAACTTGATATATTAAGAGTTGACCAAATATTTTATTACAAGCTACTACAATTTGTGCATCATGAAAAATTATACATAAGTAGCAGCATCGATAAATCGTCTTACTACTTTAGAGAACAAGAATGACACATGCCAATAACACGGACTAATTATGGAAAACAATCCATGATATAAAAGATAATGTTGCTTCTTAATACCAAACTCGAACGAGTTTTCGACTTCAAGGAAGTTAGTTCAAAACTCCTTAAGAAACAGCTAAAGAAAGCATTATTAACCAATACTCTATCCACTTTCACTCTATCCAATTAAAGTAAACTTTCTTTCCTTGTATAATACGTAGTTCTTTTGTATTGTCTAGCAATTAACACATACTGTTAAATTGACTATTAACACTGTGCATACGAAACTCTTCTAGCTGTATCGTTAGGTAATGCATAAATTTCTTAGAGTGGATTGTAAATATACCACTTTCCTTTGTTGTATAAAAGAGACTTGCCACATGCTGCGAACTTAGTATGTATGTAAAAATTATATTTTGTATAACCGGTACAGAGGCCTCTGTCATTTCCATACCTTTAGCTTCTGTACCTTTTTTGAAATTCAAGAAAAATAAGCCATCTGATTATGATTCAAGAGGAGATCAACTCAGTTTGCTTTGAAGTCATGACTTTGAACTGCAAACCTTAGTTTCTGGAAAACGGCAGCACAGTGAGCATTTCATGTCATATCATGACAAATGAAAGATCTGGTTCGCCTGACTGTCATAAATTCCCTAACAAGTGGCACGTATGTCATGATAAAGTGACTCTATGCCTGAGATATGCACAACAAAATGCGTTTTTCTTTTTCTGTTGTTATTATTTTGGACTAGTTCAAAGATATGCCAAAGTGGTTCATTGTGTCAACATCACAGCCTGCGGACACTCGCCTGTGCGATACCAGAAAACAGGGTCTTGATGTCCTCCTGGTATGTCCTCTCCTTGAATTCTTGCATTTCTTGAGAGTGGATAATGAAGCAGTTGAACACCTCCTCCAGCGTATCATTTTGCTGAAAGGAACAAGAAACCAGCAAGGTAAATCTTGTTTCATTATAATTACCTAGCTCTTGTCACGCTTAGAAAAAAGACAATACGACACTTATCGCCGCGATTCATAACAAACATCGTGATTCTGTTGACTACATACATCATCACGGCTTTGGCTCGCACACGTTTTCCCGTAAGAACGATAAAGATAGCAAATTTATGTTTCGATCCTGGGTATAACTTCGGATCAAATTCGATTGAACTTTTCCAGCTCGATCGAAGCATGCCGCGCCAATGAGCATCGAAGGCAAGTGTGCTTGAAAGTAACTTTGCTTGACCTGCAATGATATCGGCAATCACGTCGGATGATTTTCGCGTGACAAGGGCATTAGCGCATATTGCGCATCTAATGGCTTCCCGAGTTTTGCGATCACACGGGCCCCTTTCAGTGCACGTTGAACAAGTACACAGTGCAGTTCAATACTGTAACTCATCTCAAGCGCGCTCGGAAAATTCAACGAAGACAGAAAGTGACCTCGCGACAGAAGCTACATAATCAATCGGATAGCAACGCACTGATCAAGCGATTACTTGAACGGTAAACAATGCGCGTCAAATTTCGTGCAGCAGTTTGAGGGGTAGAAGTGCACAGACTTCATCCAGACTTTCCTCAGCCGATGGCAGCTGAAAGAGTCGACGACTCAGATACAACGCTTGGTACTCACCAAAACATTGTCGATGTACCGCGATACCTGCACTTCCACCGCTGCCATCGCTGGTGATCGTTGCCGACAAAGTTCTAGTTTAGCTAGTCCGCAGTCGGTGTGCTCGAGTTAGCTTGCATGCTTGAAATGGGAGCCACAAATGCGCAACAATTGACAGTAAACAAAAAGCCGGCAGCACGGTGCATTGTAAACCACGGCGGCCAGACGACTTTTGTGATGTCGATGATGATTGAGCCACCTGAGCAAGAGATCTTGAAGCTCCCATATATTTTTCTCTAAAGCCTCCAGTCTCCAGTGCTGTGGCTTGTCAAGGGTCATAAACGCTGTCACAAATTCGTTCATTGTACCATCGCAGTGGCGAAGCCAGGAATATTTGCTGGAAATTCTAGGCACACCAGCGTCCCCCCCGCCGCCACCGAAATTTCTGTGAACCAGTATCCCTTAATTTCAGTGTACCATTTGTGTACCAGTATGGTGCCTAGAATGATGCCCAGAATGTCAGTCAAGGCACTCTTGAAATTTTTGCGTTCGAGTGGATTTTCTGACTGGCTAGCTATAAATCTCACGAACGTTTCCAACTCCCTCGATTTTTTTTTTTTTTTTTGTGACTGCTTTTTCTCTCCCCTATTCTTTCCGCCTTTCATTTCCCCCTCCCCCAGTGCAGCGTAGCAAACCAGAATCTTTTCGGGTTAACCTCCCTGCCTTCCCCACCCCGTTTCCTTTTCTCTCTCTCTCTCGTACAATGTACCATTGCAGTGGCTTAGCCAGGATTTTTTTTTTTTTCGTAAAATAGGAGGTGGGGGGGGGGGGGGGAACTCACTTGACCCGAGGGGAAGGGGCACGTTCCCAGGGCGCCCTCAACCCCCCCCCCCCTCCCCCCTATGATATGCTTCTGCTAGCAACACATATTAACAACTCAAAGGCCAATCTTCTGGGTTTATGCATTCACGCTTTACAGATCGACACACAACAAAACGCCTCAACATAAAACTGCCTTCCCCCCCTTTCCCACGTATCACCAGGACAACAAAGGAATGGACAAGCCAGAACTTATCCCCATCCTTATGGCCAACGCCATAAGGATCTGAATCTGAAATGAATCTGAAGGGGATCACAAAAAAAGTTCAATCTCCTTTTTGAAAACAGCTGCAGTTCCGTTCCTTTGTATAACACAAGCGAAGAGAGGAACAAGGAACCACGCGAAACTACTACCTTACGGCATCTTAAATGCCATGTTACAAGATCATCTAAGCTCCCTAGAAAAAAATATTATCATTGCAACAGATGCATCATAGAGCGAGAAAAAGACTGGCATTGGGATATTTTGTCCTGCACTCAACTGGTCTTTTTCTTTAAGATTGCCCGATTTTGTGCCTATTTTTTTGGCCGAGTTTTTAGCAGTAATCCTAGCTTTACGTAAATTAGACCAGACGACTACAACAGCTGCTATTCTTACTGACTCCCTTTCTGTATGCTCTTCCCTTACCGCCACTAATGATTCACCCATGCTAAAACTCTTTTACTTGCTAGTTCCTGCCCATGTGCAATGTGTTCATTTGATTTGGGTACCTGGTCATAAAGGTTTGTTTTTTAATGAAACTGCCGATTCACTGGCAAAGACCTCACTTTCCGGCTCTGTTCTTCCTATTCTACCAGTGACAGCACACATCATGGCGGCTAGATTTCGAATGCGATCAATTAGAAAAGCCTTATCAAACCCAGTTCTGACTGCTTCTCCAGATTATAAGCACCCGACATTTCCCTGGCGTAGCGAATACTGTAACACAAAGATGCTTGAGGTCTCTCTCACCAAATTACGTTGCCGTATTCCCTCCCTAAATTTCTACTTACACAGGTCGGGTTTGTTTCCTTCCCCCCTCTGCCCGTTTTGTAATGAGGAAGAGACAATTAATCACTTTCTTCTATCTTGTCGCCGCTTTACTGCGGCAAGAAAACGATTGTTGGAAATACCTTTTCGAAGGCTTGGCCTGGACTTAACAGAACCTAATATTCCTTCGTTCGGGGCGTCCACTTTGGGATTCAGCCACAGGGATGCTTGCTTCGCTGTCCAAACGTTTTCTTACAGAATCCAAATGAATACCCTACTAAATTCTATCTTTTTTTTTTTTACTTTTTAAGTTAATTATTACTCATTCAATATGACTTTCCTGATTTACTTTAACATATAATTCTACGCTGTTCAATACTAATTCCATAGATATTCGGAAATTTCTCCTCCATATTAATTTGAAATAATCCACCCATTTCTTGGCCAATCCCCCACCGTGTGTAGGAGCCACTTGCATGATAGGCTACAACAACAACAACAAGTTTTGGAGGGAGACAACCTTTATCTAGTGCAGTGTATATGTGTGTCGTGGTCACTGGAATGGCTGCAGATACAAGGCAGTTGGTGTGGTTTTAGCAGCCTATATTGAGCTCGTTTCACCTCCAAATATTGTAAATCCAAATTTGCCACAGAAAAAACAAGCTAGATTTATGAGGGGGGAACCAAAAGTAACCAGAATTTTCTTACTGGGGCAGAACAGGAGTTGCTAGATATCAAGTTGTCATACACAACAAGCAAAAGGAACATTGCACATTTCAGAACTAACTTCCAGTTTAGTATATGCCTCAATGGTAGAGCAAAAGAAAGTGACTCACTGAGTTCACCCAAAACAGCTAGCAGATAACATAAACCTTCTGCAAATGAACCAGTGGGAAACAAATTGCTCAGTGCAGAGTGAAGAAAACTGCTCCGAGGTATGGGGAAGTAACTTAAAATAAACACAGGCCCCAAGACTCTTGTAACATTTCAATTTTTATTCGTGTAAGACCCAAACTCTGCAATGGCAAAAATGTCAAATTTTATTGCAATAAATTAAGGAGTGTTTTTGAAGTAGCAGATCCCAAAGCTAGAAGATATACTTTATCTGCTCTATGTGCAAAATAGTTTGAGTTCACCACAAACACTAAGCCAGAAGTTAATTTTTGGGTGCAATAATATCCCTTTTGGATGCACTCATATTGTATAGAAAACCCTTCTGCGTCTGCTATTTCTAAAACTCTCCAATAACAACAAGAATTTGCCAAGCGTACATGCATTCCTTACTTTTAAAACAAAGCAACAAAAATATCTCTAAAGTGATTATGACTATAAATCCTCACATGTAAAGAAATAGAAAAAATTGCAGCTCTAAAGGCAAGTGTATAAGGCACGAGCACCATCACAGAGCACATCAGTAAATTCTTGTGCTTGTTACACTACAACCTAAGTACGTTATCCACAGAACACACTGACGCATAAGTCTACGATGCCAAAGGAGAAATGGCTGACATACACAGACTGAATGCATTGCGTCCTCACACACAGCACAACCCATCTATCGCAAGTTGAACAATGCCATACCAGGATGTCGGCTACAAGAACATCACAGTTTCCGCATGGAGGATCTGCAGCTACAAACTCTACTACACGCAAGACACGCACATCACTATCCCCTCGTGCCACACTGAACACATGTTGTCGTTGTGTTAGCATTACACATACATGCTGCGACAGCCAAGTTCAGATCATGCCGTAGCACCACTGATATTGGTTTGTCATATTGGCAACAAATGCGCACAAATGCTACCATTTCTTTCACCGACATTTGTACAGGCTACCTGTTCACTTACAGTCGAACCTCATTGTAATCAAGTTGCATGCGAGGCAAAAATAACTTCGTCTTATCTGATATTCATTATAAGCATATATTTGTTGCATGCTAATATCAGTAAAAAACACTATTTATTCACTTCTTTTAACCAATAACTTGTTATTTCAGTGTCTATCATACAGTCAAATCCGGATATATTGAATCTGAAGGGGATCACAAAGAAGTTCAATATATAGGTAATTCGATATATAAAATAAAAATTTTATGAAAAGCTTTTCAAGGGTGTTTTACTGCTGTTCGTTATATATACACAATAATTCGTTATATGTGGGTTCAATATATCGGCGTTCAGTTGTATTGTTGTTTGACTAGTCAAGTGGTATTACAGGGGCACAGTAATGGCTTACGCAGACGCAGGTGCTTCTTTGGATTGCCTCTCTCCTAGTCTCTGCAAAAGCACTGCATCACACCCAGTGCAGTGCATGTAGCATCCACAATACTAGACCAGTGATATTCTATTGTTTTGTACCTCACTGCATCTGTCCACATGCTTTGTTATGCTATGTATGCACTTGTGTGCATGTGCATGCATGTGCACACAAATGCAGCAAAGGTGCAAGTGGATGCAGCCTTGTATTTCTGCTGGCAACTGCATCGTCCGTGATGTGCATCCATCGCATTACCATTCAAATGACAAGGCAATGTTCGCTTCTAGAAAACATAAATATACCTGTGGCACTTTCCCCATGCCTACTTTTATGGCCTTTAAGCACCTTAATAGCAAGAACAATATGCAGCGAAGCCATGACCACAGAGAGATCACACATGAGCAATTTCAAGCCATAATAGAGCATAGCCCACCCGAAAATGTGACATGTGACCATGCATAGACACTGTGACGAGCATAGTGCACAGACAAATAAATTAAACACGTCATTTTGCTGTCCAAAGTCTATTATATATAAGCGACAACTTCATGCAAGAGAGATCTATCATATGTAGCATGATGTGAGAGATTGATACACTTAATAATGTTCCTCCCCCTTCCCCGTGTATCTTTCTAAAGCATTTGATGGCCCTTCCAGACAGGCATAGCGTAATGGCTGTGAAATGGATCATATGCAAGCCAATCTGTAGTGTTTTTTCTGGACACTCTGCAAACAATGTTATCTTTCACCTGTAACGCCACAAATGCAAGTGTAGCAATGGCAGCTTTGATCAATGTTGCTACTGTGTGAGCCCAAGCACAAAGCTGCCCACAAAAAGTTACAAGAGGTCGAAATGCTGTCTCAAATTGGTGAACTCGAGACAGCCTGCAATACCAGTTCCCAGACATGCCATGAGCAACCTTGAAAACAAATACCCGGCTCAGTGTGCGATTGCAAACAGTCAGCACAGTGCATGGATAGCTTGCAGGCCAGAAAATACTCTGATGCGCCAGTCTAGGCTTATTTAGAGTTTCTATTGGGCATCTCTTTCAGCACTTGAACGAGATAGCAAGAAGCTGCTGTTCCAGTTTACAAAACATTAAAATCAGTAGCAATGTATTTTCTGCAAGGAGAATCCAGCAAAATATAACAATGCGACTGAAAACAACATAATATGCTGCTGCTGGAAATAGGAGTGAGATAAATGAGCAAATAAAGACACACTCCTTTTCTCACTCACTTTTCAATACTGCACTGCAAGCCTGTATCTTAGGCAACCCACGTTCTGCACCTCAGCAATCACATCTACTCAGCTACCTCTTCACCTCTTGTTCAAATCTCACCGACCTCAAACTCTCTCAATGCACTCTCAAACAAGCATCACCAATGTGCAAGTTCTGCTGTGTGATGCCCTTGATAGGCTCTCATCTGTTCTCTTGCAGCAGCATGGCAAACTTCAGTTTTCTCAGCAATGATAAGCTGACGAGAAGGACTTGCCTTGGTTTTATTGGGCCATGCCTCTTATGCCTTCGTACTGCCCAATAAGCCGAGCAACCACTGCTGTATTACTGTTGTCTAGACAGGAGTGTGCGCATTGGACATGAATGCAAATAGGGATGATGCTCCACTGAGCGTTAAAGTCACTTTCATTGAGTGCAAACAGATGTGCGCTAGCTCTCCCCACGAGTCTAGCTTCTTCACTGCTGCATCGTGCGTGATGTTAGTTTCTATTATGGACACCTCCTAACATAAGCAGCTTGCCAAATTACAACAACCACATTCCAGCTTCCTACCTTGCAACTGCTTAGCACAGTAAGATCACGCCACAATAAAACTTGAACGGCTCTCTGACTACCTGCACAAAAATATCTTCAACAACAAACATGGCAATGCCTATTCCATACTTTGTTTTCATAGGGAAACAACCTAACCCACAGTGTTGCATGCAGTTTTTAACAATGATGGGAAGTGTTCCTCAAGCAAATTTCAACAGTATTCAACAAAACAGCAGTCAATAACCTGCAAAACAAAACTGAACAGTCATGCAGACAGAACTCAAAATAGACTTGGGCACTTCTATGAAAAAGCGACTAACAACAGACTATTCTAGAGGCATTAAATCCCAAAGGTAGTCAACAAATGCATCAGACCAGTCTGCAAATAAAAAAATGTACAATCATACATATAAAATGACTGCAAAACAAAGCTGTTCACTGCTAAAACAAAACATGAGGTGATGTGCAAAACAGATGAAAATGCACCCATTATGTGCAATTTAATTTGCCCACATACTACAAACAGATAAGTACTATGCTGCTATTCCGACAATCCTGCAAACTGCCATGATAATGTAAGAACACTGCTTCAAGCACATCAATATCATAGCATCTTAAAGCACTAGTCTAACAGTAGCTTATCAAGCACGCCAGTTTTTCAAACATAATTTTCTAAGGACACTCCTCCCACAGCCTCTTCAGTGTGGCAGTTTTTGTAAAATTCCATCCATCTCCATAAAAACGTGACAGACGAGCAGAAATATAAGCACAACCAGAAACAGCTATCAATAATGTATTTAGAAGAAAACACACACATTAAAAAAATCAGTAATACACTACCAACCAATTCCCCTCCTCTAATCCCCTCTAATTAAAAAAACTTGAAGTACACAGTCATGAAAAAGCATTTCAAAAAGAATACTAAATTTCATTATGCAAAGGCTTCCCATGTGCTGACAGCAACTTTCTGTAGGTTAAAATTGTGTGCAAACAAGACGAAAATAAATGCAGTAAGTACTGTATCAATGAAAAAATGCAAAAAAAAAAAGTGCATTTGGACTTTGAAGGGATGCTCAACTCTCCTGCATCCCCCTACATTCATCTTCCCAGCATGACTCTAGATTCTAGCATCTCTTGAAGTTTGGCTTCTTTGTATGACACATGCGCGATAAAGAGAGCCAGCGCCGTAATTACGCAGATACGACAGGAGATGGCCCGAATACTCTGATGCTAGTGCCTTTGGATGGCACTATCAACTGACATGAATAGCTCGGGCACAAAAGGAACTTACTCCATCTCTGCGACTTAAACATCTCCACCGACAAATGTGGTGCAGGGACTGATCACACATGTATTTTATAGCTACTGTATACGAACTGTCCAGCAAGTAACCAGCTGTATGATTTTTTCAAAAACAACTTCGTAAGAAAACAAAAAAAAAAAGATTACGGAGATCTGAGTAACCTTCGGCAAATGCAGATCATACAAAGCAAACAGCAGTTACGCTGTAGTCTGCAGTGACAATGCATCATTGGTTACCTAACCTAACCTAACCGTTATGGGCTGGCAACAGCATACCATCTTTGCACTATACTATCATGAGAAGCTGCAACCAGGGCTCTGCAAGCCTACGTTTAATTCGACTTCTACAGCTACAGTGTGCAACTTCTTTGACTTTCTTTCAATCAAATTGTTTGTGGTTTAAATTGCCTAGTGCAAGGCAGGGCACTGAGGAGTGGAAGCTGTACTCCACATGTTGGCAACGAACTCACACAAGGAGTTTTGAGGCCCAGACGGAAGGCAAAGATGAGTACTTGTTTTGGTGAAGACAACTCGTTTTCTGTATAACTGAATCCCGGTATTTCCAATGCTACCTCCTCAGAGCTTTAAAACTTGCTCATGCCTCAAGCACGATCGCCATGCAGCTGAAATACAAAGTGATGTGGTTCAGTGTAATGGTAGCAGAAGATCAAGGTTAACAAGAGCCCACCATCCTTCTTAGCTAGTGTCAGCCATGGACAGTAAAAAGCTGACCAGAGGAAATGAATCGCATGAATGAATTTCTTACGGACACCTGTTTCAAAGGTACTCATGCATGTCATAGCTGTAAGACGCAAGCTGTGATTATTAATTGCCTGCAGTGTCATGAGCACATTAAAATCGTGATAGCATTTTTTTTTTCCTTCTTAATCAAACCTAAAAAAATTGGCTCGCACACTATATTCACAATCATGCTATAATACTTTCAAATGTGGCATGCCATGGTAGGCATATTCTCTCAGTACTGTGCCCACTTTTGCAATGATCTACTGACTGTGCACTTTCATCGATTTTTGCAGCAGCTCTTTGAACAGATTGGCCAGATCATAGTGCACATACCCTGTACACTAACCAGCTAGTATTAAAAAGAACTAGTATGTCCTCCTAGTAATCCATAAATGTTAAGAAGGTTACGGACAAGCTAAATCTCTCTATTACCTACATCAGAATTCTACAAAATTAACATGACTAGGAATTTTAGATTAGCTCTCCAAAGAGCAACAAAGGTGCCTGTTGAATGCTTGACACTGCACTCGGGTATGTCCACGGACATACTGGACTTAAATTAAACCTCAGTATACTGAGATATTACTATTAGACAAAAACTTTGTTAAGAAAATCGTGGTTATTAAGCTTCGCCAATGTTCGGTGCATGTGAATAAGCTTACTGAGGACTTGGTTAAGAACTGTGATGAAAATTATTAAAAAATGAATAATCAATCTATTTAAATTTACATTTTTTATATTGAGTTTTAACTGTATGGAGGCAAGCTACACCACTGCCAAGGGATTTTCAAACAAGAACATATCCACAGCACTCCAAAGATAGATTCACAGGATGATGGAGACTTAAAGTTATCAAAAATGGCAGGAAAAAAGAATTTCCCAGGCTGTAGCCAACATTTCGACAAGGAGACATGTCTTCGTTCTTGACAAAGATAAGTCTTATTGTTGGCATCTTTCGTTTGACCACTGTTTATCTGCAGCAGATGTTTCAACAAAACATAACACCCAGAACATGAGAAATACATTCGAGACACTTCCAGCACCTAAGGGTAAAATAAAAATGCTGACTCCCCCGTAATCGAGAGTAGACGTAAGCATGAATGGCTACCATATGGCGTCTTCTGCAAGGGGGTTTTAAACTTTCTTGGTCTTTTGCTACCTGTGGTGCCACCACCTTAAACCGCTTTTCTTCTTCCAACAGTGCAGCGCGCTCAGCGTCTGTCGCTGCTTTTTCTTCTAGTCGTGGACTGCTCACAACTCATGGACCACTGGCGTTCAAATCGCAGCACCAAAAGATGTGTGGTGCACTGTATCTGCCTTTCGAGCGTCGCTACTGGAAATGACAAATTAAACTTCAGCGTACTATTAGTTACAGCTTGAGTGATATTGGGAACAAACATTAGGAATAAATCGGAAGAAATATTTTTTTGTAACTTTTTTGGGCAGTAACTAGCGTCTGTAATGCGGTCCTGTACAGGGGGTTGGGGGCCATAGACTGCATTTTCTTAAGTTTTGACTGGTTGCCCAGATTATCTCGTTATTCTCTCACAACGATGCCCGGATGTTCTCGCAGGTTCTCGTCTCGTTCTCCCACCCATTCTCGTCATGACTGCCTGGATAACGGCTCTGGATTTTTGCTTAAGGTCTCTTGAAGGTCGCCAACAACGGGAGCTAAAAGCATTTCGTGCTTAAAATCCAACAGGACCCATCTCATTATGAATGCCGACGTTATTGCAATTAGCAATGAAGCAATGTAGTGATACAGCATACTGCCGCTGCCGAAACACGTCATGTATGAGGCGTGCATGCAGCTGAGCTCCTCTCTTGCGCTTTCACTCAAGAAAACGCTGCACCATCTTGTGGCGTGACCACGAAGTCTACGCGTGGTGCCTGTATGAATATTTATTCGGACAAGATTATCTGAATATATGTGACACAGGTTCCATTTCACCGAGCACCAGAGAAATATTTTTTTTAATTATCACTGAAGACCGGAACATAACCAATGGCACATACAGTTGAACCTTGTTATATTGAAGTCACACCTGATACGAAAATACATTCGTTATATCCGATAATTCATTATATTAATGTTCATTATATTGAGGTTTTACTGTCTACAGTGCCCCAATTGGGTCCTATGGTTGGCTTCAAATTTGGTTCACTCAGCACAGCAGCTCGTGTTCCATCCATTAGACGTGAACTACCCAGTGATTCAAGTTCGCGTGAAAGAGGCTAGACGCGGATAGACATTAAGACAGGCAGACATACCGCAAATTGGGTGGAGTTCCAAAAGAGTGCGAATTGCATCAAAGAAGAAACACCATAGAACAGAGAAAATATCACAGAGGAAGAAGGACACTGGCTATCTATCATGGAATGACTATCTATGCCAACAAGTGTGTACTACATGTGTGTGACAAGTGGTCTGACGTATGCGCCATGTTCTGAGCATTTGATTATATTTCCACGTGTTATCTTAGAGTGTAGTTTCCAATGCACTAAAGCCAGTTGAAGACCAGCACCCTTCCTGTACTGTGATCTTTTCTCTCTTCGCGGTGTTTTTTTTTTTTCTCTGAAGTGCTGGAAATGCCTCAGATGTCTAAGTTCCAACTGGCCCAGCTTTCTGCATTATGTACCAAATGTCGCTGTTCATGTGCGATTTACCTGATGTAAAAGAACAGCGACACAGTGTTGTAAGAATCTTGCAAAGAGATCAATATCAGGGCAACATAGTATGAAAACACATAAGCTCTGAGATTTTGGTGGACACAACAGCAGACACCACTCAGGCCACCAATGCAATAGCAACTTGTGCTGACTCTGCGGAGACAACCTCCATCAGGCTCCCTTAGTGCGTGTAGCTCACAAGATGGACAATGTGTTTGTATGATTGTGGTTACGAAGGTGATTCTGAGCTGTGGTAGAGCTTTCTCATCCTGCTCAGCAGGGGTTCTTGCCGCCTGGTACCTTCGTCCACTCTTGACACTTGGAATCGTGACACACGACGAAATGGAAAGAAACCCGGCCTCTTGCGACCTGGCTGCTTTCCATGGTTTGGCGAGGAATCTGCTTCCTGCACAAGTTAAAAATGACAAGGTTATTCTAACTAACATGTTACGCTGTTGATTCTGTACATAGCTGTACATAGCTATACAAGCTCTCTGAAGATATTGTGCTGTCCAGAAGCAAACATGTACAGTTAGGATTCAGGGTTTAAAGGTCCACATCATGCACTGTTGTGCTCCATTGTGATTTTTCGTCTTATCCGTGTTTCATTTCTGGGCCAGCATAGCGCTGCAAGCCTCTGCATTTAAGCATTGTCACACTTCAATTTACCAATTAAATGAATTCAGATATCACAGAAAGATGTCATGTCAATACATTTGACTAAAAAAAAATGTCATTTTGGTCATTCTACGCATCAAATGTGCACCATCACAAAAGCAAGCACATGAAGTGCTCCGCTACCACGATGACACTACTAAGCGGAGCTATGGCCAATGCATGAATGCATGACCTAAATCTGCAAGTTCTGCTTCCTGACTACTATATGCAAAGCTGCTTTTGCAACCAATGTTAAACAGCCCAATATGTATTTGAACCATGTGTTCTACTGTGTGAAATCATTTGCTCTTTCTGAAGTGTAATCGACAAATTTACCTAACAAGCTTAGGAAGAAGTTATGTGCTTAACAGACAAGGATGAGAGAGCAGAGACAACCAACTAGCCAGCAACAAGTTTTATTGAGATTTACCTAACATGTGTATTTTAATTTAAGGTTCCTTTAAAAGGACCTGTGGGGATGCACGATTCTCACGTGTCCCCTGATGTCCCCGCATGGCTCCCATCTCCAGTAATCTGGCTTTGCCGCGTGGCTTTACGGCAGCAGGCGATCGGTGTGGTTGCGGCGTATTACGGGAGATGGTGCTAGTGTTGCACTGCTAATGCCACCTAATGGCGGGGTTACTAGGGCGCACGAGGGAGCAGGGTCTTCCTCTTTGGTGTGGGGTTGGTGAGCAACGCGGTCGTTTCAGTGCGTGCACCGTCCCGAGAAGGCTTAGGAGCACTGACACCGGAATGGACAAACACGGATCGTTCGAACGCGCCACGGTTCGCGTGACCGTACACGTGAACGGCTAAGCGTTGGTGTCTAGCATGCGGGCGAACATATTCGCTTGCTATCTGGTCACGGTGAGTCGGACTTCCTCGATTTGTCGTGTGCCCATCAGGATGTTCCATGGCTAGTAATTCAGTTAGCAGGCATTAGTGTATGAAAGGTGCAATAAATGCCCTTTTGATTGTTTGCACTACTGTGTTGTCGTTCCTTTGTCCCAAGAGCACGTGTGAGACCCCACAGACTTAATGAGAAATAGATTTAGAACTTTCGCTGCATGCTCTTTTTAAAAAGCTTGAAGACCAAACAAACAAATCCTCAGTAGCAAAACAACTTCAGCTTACCGTGGTTTCTGACTTGCTACGCTTGAGCTGGAAAGTGACTCTGGGCTTTGTCTGCGAAGATGACGGCTCCCCGCCAAGCAGGCTCTCCAGTTCCCAAACACTCATGCGGCCTCCACCAGGGTGCTCTTTTCGCTGCTCAGGTGTGGACAATGCCCTCGACAGGTAGCGCACCATGTTCTGCATACACACAATGCCGATGAAAAGCCATGTACAGCTTTTGTCAAAAGTTTCGATGCAACTGCACTCATGACTAGACCTGTCACCAGGCAGCATAATACCATGGCCGGCACTGGACTTTTGTTGCCTCAAAGCACCTTGCTACAGCAGCATTGCAATGGGGCCCAGTGACAGGTCTTGTAAATCATACAGCGGCACTTAAACTTTTGACGAAGACTGTAGATTTTATGAGATAAGGCACTTTCTTTTGGAACCAAAGTGTACTCTCTCCCATAAGAGCCTTGGCTCTTCAGCCTTTTAGCTGTTGATAGGACGTCTGCACAACTTTTGGAACCAACAAATCATACACAGTTATGCCAGTACTCCACAACTCCTTTCACTTCATTACCGGACGAATGCAAGGTGGAAAGGGAGTGAAAGATTCCAAAGCAAGGGTGAAAAGCTGACAGTGTTGCCACCATGTGCAGTTCACTGTAAAACTTGATGCTTTTACTGAGAAGCCCATGTCTGGAAAGCATCACGGAGTCCTGACTTACCATCGGTGGAGGACGATTGGCCAGCTGCTGCACAACTGTCTGGTACACATCGTCATCTTCTGCCTCCTGTTGTCACAAAAGAACAGGCACGGTTTAGCAAAACTTGTACTAGTGAAAACAAGCAAGTCTGTGCGTAATTTTCTACAAGGCTGAATTTCAGCAGTGATTTCACAGACATCTAGACATGCCGTGTGTGAGACCACCTGTGTTCTTTTCAAACACTCATGCTGTTACCTTTTAAACGGTCATTAACACTTAGCAAGTGCATCAAGCACAAGAATGTGTCTATCTTTCTTTTATACCATAACATAATAATGCAGATAGCTTTTCTAACCCATTAAGTCACAGTGGACACACTGGTGTAGGTGATTGCTTAATACCAGTTCTGTGCAGCAGTGGCAAAGAAAAAGCCACACAAATTAAGCTGTAGCTCAATCGAAGCCTCTTCTTATTCAAAGTGGCTCTATTTCACTTCAGTCTGCCGAGTACTGCAGCACACAATCACTTTAATTCAGGCGCTGCCATGTTTCACAGACTGTTTAACGTGCCGCATTCTGTCAGCAATGGTGAAGTAGTTTTTCCTTCTTCGTAATGCCTGCAGTCAATAATTAACTTGTGCATGTGCTTTGGGCCAGAGATTCAACATTCTGTGTGAAGCAGTGCAATGTGACTGACTATGCGCTAAATCGAGATTTAATTATTCTGTAATTAAGAGGACTAGCTGGAAAGTGTATGAAAGATCACCCTAACACCTGGACTTTTTTCCGACTAAGTCTGCAGCTCCTCGGAATATAGAGTGGAATCTCGTTAATATGATCTTCATGGGAACCGGAAAATAAAGCATATCATCCGATAATCATATCATCCAACGTATTATGCAAGTAAATCGGTGGAAAAAAAAATTATCCCGAAAAACGTGTTACACAGAATCGTATGAACGAGGTTCCACTGTATATTTATTGCACCTTGACATCCTTTCAATAGAGTATGCAGTTCCTTGTAATAAAATTATGGAACTACGATATATCTATGGCCTTCCAACACAATTTGTAACTAAAAAGGATACTGTATACTCATGAAAGGAAGCTTAGCACTTCTAATCATTGCAAATCTATGTTGGCATGCTTTCACACAAAATATACATTGCTTAACTATGAGAATAATTTGAGCTATTCCATTTGTGGTATGTTAGGAACAGTGGCAGAATAGACAAAACAGTTGGCACAAACCTCTATCATGTTCTGCAGGTCTTGGAGATTTCTGCTAGGCGAAGCTGGATCTCCACTCTTACCATCCAGTTTCTGCAAAGCATGTACAGAAGCTCGATTCCGAAGATGCACTCACAGGTGTGAATAAAACATGATCAAAAAGAAACAAGGTATCACACATCTTATGCGTAATTACTAAATTGAATGTATGCATAATCATCATCAAAACATGGTCTAGCCTATAAATGCAGCATATGTGAATGAACCACATCACTTTCACACAGACCTGTGAAAGTTGAAATGAACATCTTCATAGTTCATTTTTTGTAGCTCTCATTTCATACCAGGCTGACAATATCTGCAACACCAGGTAATACCATGAAGCTCTTTGGAAGTGAAGTCACAGGAGCAGCTTAGGCTTTACAGTACAAAACCGTCATGTTATTGATGTCAGCTGTACTCTCTCTTTCGCATGCTGTCGGCCAAAGTCTATGGAACATAGGAACAGTGAGAAATCAGAATTTCTGCACACTCTGGTTGAAAAGCATGTACTGTCCTTACACAAACACAAGTTTTCCTTGCGTATTTGTGAATATGAAAAAGTGCCTCACACTACATTTGGTATCATATGTTATTGTATTGCGAAAGATATTTTCTCCCCTTTCAACCACCATGTGACAGGACTTCACTGGAATGCAGAGCTCTCTGTATGTCAGGAAGAATGCACATTTCAATCACTCAATGACATTTATTGATTCATTTTGAAATATACCTACATAATATTGAATTCATTTGGGGACACCAGTCGGTGAGCAAGAAAAATCCCAATGGGAGGAAAGGAGGTGACGGCACACAAGGGCTGACTAAGCTCGCTTTCTTAAAAAAGCTTGGGCTTATTTTAGGGACTCTCAATTCAAGCTTCATACTCCGTTTCATACTTAGTAGGCAACTGTGCAGAAGCTACCCAAGTAGTTCTGTCAGGAAGTCTCACTCCATGCGTTTTACACCACAGTTGTTTTTGACCTGCGACTCTTTCTCCAGAATAACTACTTTTCATACTATTACATTTACAACTTGTGGACAGAAGGTCACATCAAACCACACATTATTTGAGCACCCACGCGCTTCCAGCATGCGATGTACTATGTTTTGGCTGCAAATGCAACCGGTGCACTGCGGTCGTCGGTCACACAAGTGTATCACTCCACTCATTGATTAACATGGTTCAGATCTGCGATACCTTCCATGTCTTATATACGTCATTTTTGTGAAATAAAAGGATTAAACGTAGTGTAACATCGAATTACATGGCGTACACCTATATCTTTCTTTCACATGTGATGCGCTACTTCTTGCTCACACATGCAACCAGTGAGAGAAGACTCTCAAGCCTTCGTAGCGCTGCCTGCTATGTGTGAAATGAGGTATAGACAAAAGTGCATCACAGTCCTGTTAAAACAGCACAATGCACCATCTGCAATGATGAGGTGCATCTGTAGGTGTGTGCATACCTGCGATACAGTAGTGGTGCAGGTCGAGGCATCTCTCCTTTATGCCTCTCTCACTTTCTGTAGGTGTGTGCACTGTTGTAGAGCTATGGTTGCATTACAATTTGTTAGTTCACATTATAAATTGTGATTATAACGTTATTATTTACTGACTGTTTTCTTTTTTTCTCAAAAGTTCCTCCTCTCACTGTAAATCACAATCGCATTATATTCGTGTAAATATGGTAATTAAAATGTGCACGCTATGCTAGTGCATGAAAGCATAACAGTAAACTTCTTGGTTCCTGTTTTCGCAACAAGCTACAGTCTCACAACCAGAAATTCAGTCTTCTAATCGAACCCATGCATCATAAATATTTGTAAGTGACTTAACAAATAAAAAGAAACCACCGTTATATTCCGAAAAAAAGAAAAAATCAGCACAAGCTTTGCCCACGAAACCACACTGCACAAGGTGCCCGCACTTCTGTGCTCCAAAACGTAATTCTTGACGGATGCCGACAGTAAAACAAGATTACCTCCATCATGACGGCACAAAAACAAGTGAATGTACAGTCTATATCACACTTAGGGGAAAACTCGGAGCACCTTGCAAGGAGCTCCGAGTTTTCCCCTAAGTGTGAGACAGACTGTACCTGGCTGGTGCACCTATACAAATTCTCTATTAGTTGGACAGTGATGTACTGACCACTGACAGTGGTGTATTGGCCACTCTTGAGTTGTCGTCGACTACAGTCACTTTCACATGGCAGCTAGAACACAAGAGCTTGCAAAACCAATGACTGTGGTACGAGTACAGATTCATTTTGTTGGCCTCTTACAAGCCATGACACTGTAGTCATTAAGAAAGTTTATCATCTTAGCGCAACTCTTCAGTTCCAGAAAAACTAGAAGCATTAAAACAAATCAGTAACACCACGAAACCACATTTCTTTCACAACATGAAAGAAAAAATCTGTTTCTGCTTACAACTTGTCCAGGTATACATTATTTTGTGACGTGGTTCTTTGACATCATGGCATGTCAAATATAAATGATATAAACAAAGAAGACTAAATGTATAACTAGACTCGTACTTCCTCCCTGTTATTTAACTGATATTGTTAAGCCACAATCTCACCATTAAGTAAGAAGATGGTTGAGCAAAACAGGAGGCGATACAACTCGCATTTACATTCTTCCAAGCTCATTTAAAAGGCATGATCATTCTGTGCAGATAAAAAAAAAGAAAAGTTAAAAGCTACGATACCAAAACGCACCTTCCACTCTTCAATGAGTTTGCCCATGTTGCTTGCCGCTGCACCGCCCAGGGTCTTGTTGTAGTCTCTCGCAACCTGTAGAAAATATGAGAATCAGTTACACAGAAAGCTTTTACGATTCTTAAAGTGGCACTACTAAAGGAATCAAAACGTGAAATTTAGAGTTTATTTTTTGAACAGCAACGAAACGGTCACCACCAAAATTGACTTATTTCTATCGAAAGTCTATTTTTCTGATTATATGTGTAAATATATTTCGCATAATTTTTCAACTTGCACCTCCTCACCTCCTCGGTGCCAGTAATGCTAACAATAGAGAGTCATCTTCATTTATAACACAAAAAGGCCAAAAGCTGCACTGACTACAGGCTTTTGGTTATAGTCACAAACAAAACATGATGCGCGTGAACCAGGTTTAATGGCATGAGCTGTCGGAGATTAGCAACACCTTCTAACAAGTTCATCGCTCTGAGATGTACAAGGTAAGGTGTTCAGAATCGAATGGTTTGCTTACCTTAATGTCATGCTTCCAGAACCTTTTAGTACCTTGTAGGCTTTTAGCAGGTGCAATCTCCTTGATCTAAAAAAATAAAGCGCATGACAAAGTTCAGCTTTATTGCACTAGAACTTGCCATAGGCAACATACACAACATATTTTCTTTAGTTAAAACAAATACTTTAAAAGAATTTCAATGAGCATATCGCGCAGTTCAGCCTATTCAGGTGACTTACTTAAGGAGGTAAACATTACTTGCATCGCCAATCACAATGTTCAGCAAACTGACTAACAATGTTCCACTAATTAGTTCTTCTTTTAATTGTTCAGTTTAGGACGTATGTTGAAATTTTGAAATTGAACCCAAGAAGTAGTAAAGTCACGTCTGCTTAGCAGAAATCTTATGACAATTGCCACTTTCGAGATATTCATAGATGAAACGTAACACGAAATACTGTATTTTCTTGTATAAGGCCCCACTTTTTTTTCTGAATTTTTACTGATGCGGGCCTTACATGAGGCAGACTTACGACACACACAGAAGCCTCGTACTGTGATCAGAATGCTATGCAAATAAATTCAACCACTGGGAGCCGACTATAAACATATTTACAGTCTCCAACTGATTTTTTGGACATAGACTAGTGCCATCTTGTAGTGGCTTGTGGGAATCAACCAGCAGGTGAGTATATATGCACATGACGTTTTGTGAAACTTGTTTTCCAAATTTTTGCCCTACCAAGTATGGGTGTAGGCCTTACACAAATAAATACGGTACGTTGGTGTCCCAGTTAATAGTTTCCCCCAAATCCTCAAAAAGACAAGCAGGTGGGCATTTAACAAGGCAAGAGTGATCTTTTATTACACGTCAACATTTATAAACTCACTGTTGTTATAGGGTCCATGCCAAAGATGATATTTATACAGTGCACAGGGAACTGGATAACATGGCATTCAAAGTGGAAACTACACATACAACAATATTTTTCACTGTGATGGCAAAAGTTCCAAAGAAAAACAAATCAACAGTGACAATGTGGTTACAGCTAGGTAAGACAGCGCACTTATGAATGGCACAAAAACACAGGACAGACAGGTAGATACGTGCACTCCCAACTGAAAGTTCACTGAAGGCAAAACACCTTTCTTCAATATACAAACCTATGGTCACATGATTCTGGAATGTGCAAACAAAGCAAGATCACGACAATGGCCCTGTCACATCAGCAAAGGGAGCTGATACATGTGCCTGGCATGTACTGTATGTGAAATGCCTCAGCAACTTTTCTGGTGAACAACCTGGTATCTTTGAGCCAGTGCTGCCAACTCTAGGGAAATTTCCCTAGATTTAGGGATTTTAAGCCATGTTTAGAAAAAAAAAAGGAAATTTGTCCAAATCTACAAAAAATTTACATAAAGTTATTGAAACAGTGGCACAGCTGACATGATGGTGCATTTTGATTTTAGACATCGCAGATTACTTTTGCATTAGCATGCAATGTATGACTTTTGATCATATTACAGCTCAGTGAACACATCTCGCTAAGCTAACAACAGGGAGCGGATGCCCTGGTCTCATTAAAAGGGGCTAAAACACTTTTCTAACTAATCATACAATGGCCTCACTATTAAAGGCTGTCGTCTCACAAATCTCACGGTGCAAAGATGTTTCGAATCGTTCAACTATAGGCTGAGTTATCGCACCGATACCCAGCTTTCTTTCTCTTTTTGTCCCCGCTAGCGCGCTGGAAGCTACATGGTGGAGAAGCCAAGAGAGCAAAGCCCCGGCCAAAAGTGCCACAGCAGCAAAACGGCTCATCGTGGCGCCCCATGGCGGCTGCGGTAGACTACGCTACGCAGCACGCTGCTGCCATCTTGCAGACCACATGCAGCTGATGCAGCTACGCGCAGTGCAAAGATGAAATGATATTTCTGTCTTTTTGAGATCACAGACATATATATTTTTCATTTACGTAACTCAAAATTAGCAATTATGAATTATTGAGAATGCTCTCGCAATCATGAAATCATGAAATCAATTAACAGCATTGGTGGGTCCAGCTGCTTTCGATGGTGCTGCATGACGTCATTGCGGAAGCGAAAGCAAGAGATTTTTTTGCTGTTTTTGACACGAGATTGAAAACTCCCTGCTGCATGCAGTGCAGTAATATTTGGATCACATGTTCATAGCAGCCTCTACGCCAGATTGGCCACATTTTCTTATTATGTTCAATATGTGTTTCAGGGCCCCTTCAAGGAAGTACTGCTTCTGTGATATTGCCGTTAGCGCCTCTAGCTGTGCTGTCAATGTCTGTGCACTCAATATTTATCTGTAATCGGCAAAATAAACGTATGCTTACAACATCAAACAAAGCAGTATGGGCGAATATGGGCATAAGCTGACACGTATACCTTCGCCGAGCGCAACAATGCGGTCGTAACACTAAACAGCCGACTATTCACGCGTATATTGAAATTTACCGGGAACCACTCATAGGCAGAGTAACGTTGGACAGAGTCCCAGTGGCCATGTGTTTGGCCCAGTTTTGCTTTAGAGCAAAGATAAAACTTGGCTGTGTGTCTATTTGCTTCGCTGCTAATGATGTGTAAGCGAGTAAGTGTGGTGGTTTTACGTCAGGACACGGCATGCAAAAAAAAAAAAAAAAAAAACTATTCACCTCTTTTACATTGGGGTTATGAAGTAACACATTGTTTTGATACTGTTACATTTTTTAAGGCAGGCCTGGCACTCAACAATTGGAATAAGGTTCCATGTAATCTTGGCACTTCGCTCTACGTGCCAAACAACTTTGGACAACAATAAAGTATAAGCCTGTTGACGTCTTTATTGAATTCGGGCTTAAGCAGGGGGCATTATTGTTAGCATAACACCTTGCACTGTGACATCATTTCAGCATCAGTGCAGTGACTTCATTATTTGAATATCTTAAAACAAGCTTAGAAATAAATTTTAACTATAAAGTTTTTAGTGTATTTTCATAATACAAACAAAAATTTATCTTCACAGAAATCATATCAACGAACTGATTAACAACCAATTTTTGCACAAATCTAGGAATTTTTAAAATTCAAGTTAGAGGAAAATGGCTTTGGTGATTGGCAGCAATGCTTTGAGCACCGAGTTGGTGTTGATATGCATCTACACTAACTCGCCCAATGCTTTGCTATACTAAGACAGAGTGTCTACCTTAAGGACAAGCGTTCCTGCGAGAATGATGCAGAGGATGTTGACCACTGTGAGGCAGAAGGAGATGACTCCCAACAGTGCGCACTCCTTGTGCATGCTGTACTTGTCGAAGTAGTAAGGAGTGTAGTCCAGCGGTGCTATGAAGGCCGGGGACACTGTCAGGGTAGTTCCTGTTACGTTGACCTGAAACAAACATGGCCCCCTGATACAGTGAGAAACAGTTCGAGGCTACACAAATTTGTAATCTGATGTAGACACAATACTTGAGATAGAGGTAGAAACAGGAACACTTCTGGCAACATTGTGTTCAGTTGTATTCAAGCGTAATGCACTAGAAATGATAGGCGTTGCAAGGCTCTTCACTGCTAGTGTGTCAATGCCAGCAGGTTAGCAAGGCATAGTAGCAAATTGCAATCGGAGTTCTGCATGCTTTGGCTGCAAATAGTGTCACAAAGTATCACCACCACAGTTCCGGTTTCCATCAACCACTGTAATAGTAATACATATATTGTGGGAATCCTCGGGTTCCATGACCATCGCACGCGTGACGAACGCCGCGTCGGGCACACGCACACCAGGCAGGGTGTGGAGAGGAGAAACTTTCCTTTCATGGGCAGCGCACGAGATTCGCAGGCGCTATCAGCTCCACTGGGTGTGTCACATGAGATCTCTCTGACAACGCCCAAGTCTCTTTGGACCCCACCAAGCTGAGAAGGTGGAAGTCTTGGCTGCTGCTCCCGTTTTCCCGCACATGGTTAGTCAACCGCGTTATGGCCGTGGCAGTCGCTGAGGCCGCCTGTATCCCCAGCTGGTAAGTCAGAAGTCCTTCTTTACCTAGCGTATTATTCTCTTCGAAGGAACCCTCAGCGATGTCATCTACAGCTAGCAGGCTTGCTCGAAGTGTTAGGTGCAATCATAATAAATTGTACACGTGGTTGTTGTCTATGGTTTCCACGAGCTTGTACAGGACCGCGGTTGATGGGCAATGCGTGCGCCAACCCCGGGGCTCGGCGTGCCGTTGGCATCTCCCCTTATCCCGAGAATATGTAAAGTCAAAACCCCACAATGTGGCCAGATTTCACAGTGCACATAGCATAGTGGAGCAAGAATGCAAATAACAGGAGTTACAGGTAGACGTTGAGTGTAGTGAGCTTGCTTCATGGTTCGAGCACAGTGCCAACTTCATTTCCTCTTTATACAGAGCAGTGTTGGTTCCAACTTGGGGTTGAGAAAAAGAGATCTGAGGTCACGAAACATGATGAAAAAGTTGCGTCTGAATGCAAGCAAACAAGTATTGCCTGTGTGATGGCTTGCTGGCCATGTGGGCTTCTAAACCTTTTCACCAGTCATACACAGGTTGGCTACAATGCTTCCTTAGCGTTTGCAATGCAACGCCAGGAAGTCCTACTCATACACCATTGTTGATAATTGAGCAGGTCGACGTCCCTTGTTTCTTAGAAATGCCTGTTGTCAATGGCTAAGTTCTGGGACACTGCGGTTGCAGGTCTGTCTTTCTGCCACAAAACGTACATGCCAGTCTGACGCTATTTAGTGGCATAAGAGCATGGCCAAATACAGCACTATCGATAATCAATATTATTAGATCGTGCCAAAATAATCGTGCACCAAAGTAGGACATGTCCCACCCGAAATCAGGCAACACAGTCACTACTGAGGTACATAAAACACAGTTTGCGTGCTCAAAGAAACACATAGCTGCACCACTACACTATGCATGTACTATCGACCAAAAAAAGTTTACGGACCAAGGGATCTGACAAAAACCTGCATATCTCCACAGCCTCAAAACACCCAGCCTGGTATTCCCATTTCCAGCCTTTACTGGTACATGCAAACAACATTGCGATGTACGGTTCTACTGGCTACTTTTAAAGGATGCTCAGATATCTAGCGTTTTATGAGATCCCGTGGTCCGTAAACTTTTTTGGTCGATAGTACATCATTAGGAGTGAGCCAAGGTTATCAAATAAGCAGCACTCCCCTCAGAAAATGTGGCTAGCATATAAAAGCACACAAATAAATGTAATGATATTGTTTACCTCAATTGGGTCTTGCGTCATTGACTTGAACACCTTCACCACAGACAGTGACCACAGGATTCCCTAAAGCAAAACACAAGAACAGTTAGGAAGAAAATGATCCTGACCAAAGGAAGACAAATCTAGATTTTCTGTGTGGGAAACTTTACATGTAAAGTTCAGAACAGCTTGGATTAAGCTGTCATTTGCAAAGAATTAGAACATGACAACTGCATTCATGTCACCAAACTTGACAAATATGTGTTCAACCAGTATAATTTTCAGCCAGTACCAGGCAGAGAAAATACTGACACTGTTGATGATCGGTGGGAGGAGAGAGGCAGAGATGGCTACGCCCACCAAGCACGCAGAATTCCCGCCTAGAATTGCCATGGCAACGCCACCACCTGATGGCAGGGCCACCAGGGACCCTACCCAGAGACTTCTCCAGTGACCCCTGCAAGCAAAAATGAGCACTAAAATAGTAGTAAGCAGCAAAAACTGTAAATGGTAAATATGTAAATATTCCCTTCGCAATAGTAAATATGTAAGCAGTAGCGGCAACCTCTGCTTTTCTGCTAGGTTGTCTAATGCATCGTGACAGCCCTAAAAAATTTTAACCACTCTACCATGAATACGTCATCTGTTCTATGCTGTTTGTCTGCTAGGTGCTCCAGTAACGATTGTGTTTTATAACTAAAAATGTGGTATTCGAGACAAAATAATGTTTCCGCATTTCAGAAAAATGCAGGGCAACACATTGTTAATAAAATAGCAGTGGATCTAACAGTACATGTTGACACCGTATTTTTCTAAAGTGCTTCTAGGTGCAGCGAATGGTTACATTTCATCTACTGGCAGACTTCAATTCTATGATTACATCTTTCCAACACTTCAACGTCTCTCTCCAAGACGAAGGAGGCGGCATCTTGGAGAGAGAAAAGAGCCACCAGCCACGGCTCCTTTTAGAATCCTGACGCATCCAAAAGACGTCAGGTAACATCAACTGTTCATGAGGAACACTCCCTGATGTTTACTCTCAGTAGTGCAAAAAGTGTCCGCGTATCTGTCAAAGCGTTAAAAAAACACATAGCACTGCTATGCCTCAGATCATCTCACCGCTGAAGAAGCCGATCACAGGCTCTGAAATGTTGGATTTTTAAAAGTAAAATCAATTTTGGTTGGAGTTTCTTTGTTCTTTATTTTAGTTGTTCCCAACCAGGCTGATATCTGCCGAATGTTTACCTTTGATGATCATATTGGCAATTATCGCAAAATTCTTACGTCTGCCACTGCTGTGGATCTTGGGCAACAAAAATTATCATCTTGTCTCAAATCTCGCATTCTTAATAGTAATCAAAGAGAACCACAGCTGAAGCACAAGGTGTGTTTTCTCCAGCATATTGCATACTGCTGAAGGGCCTCACTGTGCAAGCCAACCGGTGTGGCCATTTGTCACAAGAATTCTGATATGCTTAGGCTATCTGCTGACCATGCATTTTCACAAAATACACAGATGCTCGTACCTAGAGCTCATCTCGGGGTTGGGCCATCGTGACGGACTCCAGCTGGAACCTTCGTAAGGTGGTATATCACCCCAGAAAGCATTCAGAAGGCCAAAGAAGAAACCTGTGAACATGAAGAGAAGTGGTTTTTCTGACGGCAATCAGATATAATTTTATACCTTCATATATTTGCACAGGTCACATTAACTAAATGTTTACACTATTAAAATATAACAGAAGGCTCTACATTAATGGAACCAACTCTGTGTTACAACAGCTGTCTCTCCTACTAAACATTTTTACACTATATCCCAATATATAATTTAAAAATATGTTCATTAATTTTCAATTAATCATTAAATGACTTGGATATCAATTAAAGCCTTAGATTGAGTTGAAAAGCACCGAGAAAGTGTTCTTCCTGAACTAAGTTAAATTAGCATTTGTTCTGTAAATTTCTTGACACTACTTATGCGTATGTTGTAATTATGGCTTCATGTTGTGTTGGTAAACGTTTTGCTGAATCCCAAGTACTCATCACTGTAATGCCTCTCACAAATCATACTTTAGTTCTCAGGTTCTATACTTTCCATATATTTATGTATAATATCTATCATGAAAGGATCAATAAACTTCTTCTAGTTTCCTTACTTAGGTCCTCATGTAAAGGCCCTGAAAGAAAACCCCAAATATGAACACAATGTTAATAGGGAGCATATAAGCTTATTTGTCTGCTTCTGCTAGTTTTCCTAGTTATTTACCCAACTCAGCCTGATTTAGCCATTGGACTGCAGTGATCAAGGAACTAAGAGTAGATGCACAGCCCCCCCAATAGAGAAAAAGTATTTAACAAATACAATTTATAGCAGAATGATAATGTCAGAAAAGTGAAGCAAATTCTGCAAACCTAGTTCTGGGACTCTGGTTTGGAGAAGTGGTGAAGGTCACACTGCTACATGAACTCACCAAAGAGCAGGCAGATGAAGAGACCAATCAGCTCTGTCTTCAAGCCAAGTTTGGTGAGAGCTGTGTCACGAACTATGATGCCAAATGTGATTGCCATTATGGGACCCTTCAAGAGATTATGAAATGTACATGAGAACACAAAGTAAAAGTGAAATTGAGTGAGGCACTTTCTCGAGGCACTGGTCCCCGTATTTACAAGCACACCTCGACTTGAAATTCCTTCCAGATCTTGTGGAGTAAAGGGAAGCAGCAACCCTTCATTGAAGTAGCCACTGCATTCTTTTTTTTTTTTTTTTTCAATAGTTGCTGCAGTAAAATAATGCTGCTTGGTGATTACTGCAATAATGACTTCCCGGCGAAACATCACACCTTTCAACCCACCCTAGCATTTTCAAGTAGGCATTTCAAGTGTATGACAACAAAACTTTAGCTTTGATTCACCAAGCAGGCTTACTGAAGCACACTGATTACTGAACTCAAGTGAAGGGCAGCAGAGTCAAGGATGAGCTTTAAGTTGTGGCACGCTTGTGAATATGGAGGCAAAAGATTGAAAAAGAATGTGTCAAGACAAGGTCAACTAAAACACACACAAAAAAAGTGATTGCACAATGCATAAAAATGACATTGACCACTATTTTTTTAACAGAGAACTACAACACATATAGCTAAAATATCCCGAATTAGTATGGCTCCACACAAAGAAGGAAGCATCTGAGAATAATGCCTCAGCTTAAACATATGCATACTGCAACGCCGGAATGAAACCCAAACAAGAAAAAATTAAGAATACATATTTATGCCTCCCAACTCACCAATATTTGTGACATGAGCATGATTCCCTTTTGGACAATAAACTTAATGGCAACAAAATTTTTTGTGATCAGCTGCATGCAGATGATTCATTGGGCAATCGATAAGGGAGTTTGTCTTTCAATTTCTCAATCAACATGACAAGGCAACACAGAGGCTTTGAAGACACGGGTCTCTCTATAATGTGCACCTGAGAGCTCATGTACTACATGAACACTTTTTCATTCTGGTCGCCTCCCAATGTGGCTGCTGTAGCCAACTGTAGCTTTAGATGCTTTAACAGGTGTAGTTTACAAAACTGCAATATCTGGTATTAGTGCTAAGTTACGATTTTTGTAAACATTGTTATGCTTCAGTTTTGTTCATTTTTTGTTCATTTTTAGCTTGCCGATTTTCGACAATGTTAGTAAAAAATTTCAGGCCTTAAACTCAAAATATGCTTCCTACAATTGGTAAAATTTAGGTTTCTCTCTGAAATGCAATAAACTTCATTGAAATCAGTTCATCAGCTGTCTAATAGCTGCATTTATGCATATTACGTGTATTTGAATAAGAAAATTGAAGTTTTACCCGAAACAGCACTTCCTCTTAAATCTGCAACTTTGAAAGTAGCAGTAGAACAACACAGCCACTGAGGCATCGCAGCGGGTAACATGCAGATATAACATATTGCTACGAGAGAGACATTCAGCCTGAGGCAGAACGATGTAGGTGGGAGCCACGGGAGGGGCAGGGGGTGAAGACGATATGCCTGCACCGACTGACATGGTCGCAAGTGTGATGAGGCGGCCGTTGCGGAGCTCCGTGATCGAAACAGGGAACTACCCAGCACTTCCACCACAAAGATGTTATGTAAAACGACACAAGGCGGGACTATTTACACTGTATTTACAGTATGTGAGAGACACAGTAGCCAAGATGGCGGACAGCCACCAGCACCAGAGAGAGCCGTCTTCTTCGTCGTCTGCCTCAGGCTGAATGTCTCTCTCGTAGCATTAATGCAAAGGTGTTAAGGGTGGTGTCGCAAAAAATCAGGTGTCGGCGTCCCGTGAGCGAAAAATGGCGTATATATTCTATACGACACTACTATTACTAAAGTTGCTCATACCTTGTCTTATGTTCTTTACAAAGTTATACCCCGGAATTTTGAGAATGACACCCCACAAACAAACGTCATGAAACAAAACAACAACAGCGCATTCCTTTTATGTTAAATCTTCTCAGACTGAAATATTAAAAGTGCGAAACAATAATAGAAGATCGGCCTATGCAAGAGGCCGCATTTCTATTGGAAAGCTCGCCTTCATGCATAGCGTTCACCGCCAGCATTTCCCGGTAAACATTACGGTTGCTCAAGCTGCAGTTGCCAGGAAACGCGAGAAGCAGTCAAGGATCTTTGAATGCTATTGCGTTTCGCTCTTAAAGGCAGAGCTCAAGCGTCCTCTAAATTTATTTTGAAGCAACTACGCATTCCTGTAGACATCGCATGTTAGTCTAATTGCACCTTTCTTGCTACCCAATGAGCAAAACAAAGTAACAAAATCAAATGGGCACTTGCTTGGAAGTCAAATGAGCTCCCACAGATGAACCAAGTGGCAATGTGGCAACAATTAGAAAAAAGTCGCAGTTTCATCAGAAAGGTGAAGCGTCGATTGCAATAGCAAATAGCATATCTGCCAACCTAAATACAGTAAAAGCTCGATGATACGAATCTCACGGGGTCACGGAAAATATTCGTATTAGCCGAAATTCGTATCATCGAAACACAATTAAAACTACTGTCGAATCTCGATAATTCGAACTCGAAGGGGCCCGAAAATTTGTTCGAATTAAAAAGACGTATTTTTGAAGTATTCGTGCACCATAGCAAGATGCACGAACGGTGCGAGTCGTGAAATATTGCGGCGCGCAAGCGCATAGCAAGCGCGGGCCACGAAACTGCCCACGCCGGCTAAAGGTCGCTTCCCGATAACGACAGAAAACGAAGCTTCAGGGAGCGAGCGGGCGGCGCCGGCACACGGGTGCACGCGGAGACCGTCGAAGGTGAGGGAGGAGGGCGGCAGGGAATCGGATTTGGCCGCGTCAACTCCGCCGCTTCGGTGGCTCCCCTCGCCCTCCCTCTCAATCCCTCTCAACTCCCTCGTAGCTCTCTCACCTTCGACTCCGTGCGCGCCCGCCGCCGTGCTGGCGCCAGCTTATTTTGGCCGCCCCCTCAAGTTTCGTTTTCTGCCGTTATCGGGAAGCGAGCGTTTGCGGGCGTGGCAGTTTCGTTGGCCCGACTGTGCCTCCGCCGCTGCTTCCCTCTGCGCTGCTGCCGCAGCGTGCAAGGTCAACATGTGACTAGAAAATAGAGGAGAAGGGTTCACTGCCATTTTATCCGCGTGGCAGAGACGTCGGCACTAGTGTGTGCTAGAATACGGTTGTCTAGAACACTCTAGTCGGCACGTACACGCTTGTTCCGGCGCGATGCAGAAACGGCGACCTTGTAATTTGAGAGAGAAGGAAATTTCCGCGGCGGGTTCTTTTTTTTTTTTTTCCCCCGTTCCTTCGCGCGCGACATTGAGGGGTCTCTCCTGAGCTTTTGCTCTATGGCGGTGTCGGAGCAATGCCGGTCGGAGGCGCCGCTGCGTGATTTGGCGCGCTGCTAAGAGCATTGTCGGTGCGCGGTATGTTCGAAATAAGCGTGTTCGAATTCGCTTGCTTCGCATTGACGTTGAACGAAAGCACGTTTTTCATGATAGTCTCGCTGTGCAACAATTGTGCTCAAAGTTGACGTTGCGAGGCCTAGCTCCTTAGCCAACTCCGTCCGCTTCCTCTTGGGATCCTCATCGACCTTTCGAAGAATGTCTAATTTCTCTTTAAAGGAGAGTGCTTTCCGCTTGCGAGACATAGCTCGCTACGACTAGGCAAAATGGCGCAAACATGAAGAACACGGCCCGAAGCGCAGCAGCCACTCCATCTGACGGCTCGCAGAAAAGGAGGAAAAGTACAAAAGCACCAAAAGCGCCACCGCTTCAAACTCTTCGCGCCCAGTCACGGAGTCCGCGCTGTCCGGCGCCGCGCCTCCGCATCAAAAGAGGAGAGAAAGCGCGTGACTGCGCGCTGTTCTCTTTCCCGGCCGTCGGTGGGGCGGCGTTTATTCGTATTAACCGACGCAGGCTGAAAATTGATTCGTAACAACCGTTCTCTAGCACGTTGCAAAGTAATGGGGCTCGGCCGGGACCACAGAAAAATTCCTATCATCCGGAAATTCGTATTAGCCGTAATCGTATCATCGAGCTTTTACTGTACATGAAAATTCGGGAGATCGCCGCGCAAGGTGAGGGGGGGGGGGGGGGTCAAAAACAGTTTCTTTTTTTTTAGTTTAGCAATTCGGAAATTATTGAGACTTAGCAGCAGGTTGTGTTCGACAATAAATCCCATGAAGAGGCGCTCTGTGCAGATCACAGTGTCTTCGCAGTTGTTTTGGAGGAAACTGCCGATGGCATCCTGTATTTTTGTGACACAAACATAGTTCTGATGCTTTTCTGAAGCGATGTTTATCTTGATGTCGGCCTTGCCGCCGTGCGAAATGCTCACATCACAGGTGCATGTGGTACAGAATCCATACTTGCCACCTTTCTGCGAAGACGAGCCAATCCAGAAAATCCAATATGCAGCACCCGTCAGTTGCTTGCGTTCGTGGTGGCGCCGGCAGCTGCTACCTCGATTCAAGGTGCATGCTGGGGACTAACTGCTCCTGCGCTGCTTTCCCGCATGATTATATTATAGGGCGCAATATGATTATAGCGATAGGGCGTAAAAAAGAATAATAAATAAAGCAAACGCTGTGCTGCAGCGGCCACTTTTCCGGAGATTTGAGGTCACGTCCGTACAATCAGGAGATGTGATCAAAATTCGGGAGGCTCTCGGACAATTCGGGAGCGTTGGCAGGTATGAAATAGGTAGACAGCCATACGAACTATGGATAGTAGTTTTATCGGCCGTATAAACTTGTAAACATTCACTTACTCACTAAATTAACAAGCGCACAGGTAAACATGAACACATCTCGCTCGATGACTGCAGAAACTCGCTGTCAAAATGCTGGAGTGAGGAGGTGCGGCAGCATCAGCGAGCGAATTGACCTTTGTGCTGTCTTGTGCTAAACGTCGACTAATGTTGAATGTTACTTTACTAAACGTCGAAAGCACAGCGCACATGAAGCTACTGGCACTCGGCACACTTTATCCACATCACAGATCGCTTTGAAGCTGAGGCCCGCACTTTGCCCACATCGCAGATCGCTATCAAGAAATAGCGCTGTGCTATAAGCAACTGCCGCCGGAGTAGAACCACCCGCCTCCGCGTGAGATTGAGCCGCGATCCTTGCAAGCTTTCACTCGCATGTACAGCGATAATGTTATCGTGTTTTAACTTTATACGGAACATCACACCGACAGCGATGGCAGAAATGCGCTTGGAGTGCACATATAATTGCTATCCCACTAAAAGTGTTGAGCAGCTCATAGCTTGTGCAATAACCCAACTGTAAGACAATCAGTTGCGCTGTGACTCACCATAAGAGGTGATACCAACATTGCAGCAATTATTGAGACCACATTGTTGTCCATCAGGCCAAGGGCAGCAATCATGCTGAAAATGAGACCAAGCCCACAAAGAGATTACTCTAGATAAATTTTTACCATTTCAGAACACACAATACAAACAGAATTTAAAACAATATCGTTAATTAGCAATAAGTGTGCCTTGTTATTCATTTACTTGCACTATATGTGCGCAGTCTGTGATTACATAAGTTTGTTGAATAGCATTGCCATTGTCTCTTTGTATGACAGGTTCTGTCAGATGTATAGACACGTGCTGTGAGTGACAATTTGGGCTATCATAAAGAAAGCATAAAACAATCCTGAAGGAGAGAGCGCACTGCTTGTTAAAATCAGTTCAGTGAAAGGATTTACTCACCCTGCAAGAATTATGAACGCGACAAAATCAAATGTGAGCTCTCCCTGAGCCTTGACACCTGCAACAACCTAGGTAAGACAAATGACTTCTTATCAGTGCAGTGAGAAACGACAACAGTCTCAAAGAAGGTGTGCCACCATGCAAAATACATTAATGGCATGGTCACAATCACGCACGTGAATTTGTGATCAGCAGTGGCAACCTCCTTACTACCAATGAAAACAGAAACCTTCCTGAATGGGACCGAGGCTTATGAGATGCCAGTAACTGCTCCCTTCATTTCGAGTCTTGTTTAAATAGAGAAAAATTCAAGAAATACACGTTTTCAAATGCACAAAAGCATTACTAGGATCGGAGCTAAAATAGCAAAGGTCTGGCACCTTCTGGTAAGAAAAAGCTTCAGCTCAGGGCCAACTACGATTTCCCTATTCAAATGCACAATTTGTTGCATTTGAGAAAGTTAAGTTCCGATGACTGTAGGAAGCAGAATTTTGATTTAGTGCCAGTAAATTTTTCACAATAATTCCCTAAAATTAGTAAGCTAAGAACACTGAGGCAGAAAGTTGACAAATCTGTAACTGTGCCCCAAAAGCCGATATTGCAGTTCTGTGGGCCACATTTCTTAGAGCATCTAAAAGAGGGAAATTTAGTATATTAATAGACAGCATAAATAAAATTGTTGCAATGTTTAGGAGAGTTATACGAAAGTCTTACTCACAAATTAGTGGTATATTTCAAAATGGTGCATGATACCTTGATTTGATCTGCCTTAGGTGTGTTATTAGGTGTAGTTTACCTAATTGTGATACTGCTTTTCTTTTAAAAAGTTATAAACTTGATAGTTGAGTTCATGTTGTCCCCCCCCCCCCCCCAACCTAATTTCCAAGAATTTTTCTCAGAAGAAATGTTGGCCTAAATGAAGAATAAGCTTTCTACAGTCACTAGATCTTAACTTTTTCTTTTAAATGCAACAAACATTATCAAATTTGGTGCAGGGGTTGCCAAGAAAAACAATTTCTCCATTCTCATGTATTTAGATGGAAGCCTCGTAAAACCAAAAGGCACTAGAGAGGCACTGCCAAATTCATTAATGTATCCTTAATGACTAAAGAAGTCAATTTAGGGCACTGTGGTATGGGAAAAATAAAATATACATGTGATTGTACTAAATTCTGCAATTCAAATTTAAATTTATTTCTCCCGTGGCAAATAGGAGGTTTCCAGGGACAAAACCTGCTGTGAGCAGGTTTACATGGTCCCTAAGAACTCTCACATTGGCAGCATACAGAAATGCACCACGGTTAAAGTTATACAGAATACATATTTTTGTGCATCACCACAAAATAAAATAAAGAGCAGTTTGAGAAAAAAAAGAAAAGAAAAAAGGGGGGGGGGGGGGGGGGTGAGACAGTCTACAACATAGTAAAATCTGGCGGCCCATTGCAGGCAAGTACAAACAGCACATATGTATTTCCTAATATGGAAGAAACGCTGATGAACCTCTTAAAAAGCGATAATAATTATTCTGATAATGATAATAAACGGGCATTGACCGTGACCAAAGCGACATGATTGCATGACACAATTAAATAATTTATGAAGTTAAGGATGTGGTAGAAGGCTTCAGTATTCAACTCAGTTTTGGGGGGTTTTGTGTATGTGTATTGTTAGAATTAGATATGCTCCTTATTGTTTCTGCCTTTTTGGTCACTGTATCATAACTGCTGACAGCTTTTTGTGTAAATTTACTTAGCTATATAAATGAATGTATGGAGGTTGCATTTAAATCACTACAGGATCACCCAATGACCATCATTTAAGCAATGTTCACACCAATTTCTCAGAAGTAAAAAGAAGCAAACATGCAGACACTAAAACACACAGCTGTCACATGAATATATTAGGCTTACAGCAAAAAATATGTTAGTAAAAAGAATTATATATTATTCCAAATTTTACCCTAAATAAAAACGAGGAAAAGTACAATGTGAACAGTCACTAGGAAAGCTGGTTGGTTGTCACATAAATAATATAGTAATTGCAAATATATATATATGTATATTCAGCATACAAATGTTAAAAAACAAAGAAAGCTCAATTTGCAGATTAAACCTGTAAAAAATAGTGCCGAGTTTTCAGATGCTGGAATATAAGAACCGGCGATCTCTAAACAGCGTTTAACAACAGGGCAGACAAACAGATAATGGTCACTTCGTTTCCAGCTGTAAAACATAAACTGTGAATTTTTTAATTTTTTTTCATCAAAATTCAATGTCTGCTTGAGACCTTGCAGCTGCTATTGTTGCCTGCAGTTTTATCTCTCCATGGTGAATTATCTTTTCATAAAAATTTGATTACTTTTTTTTTTCTTCTGATGTGTGTACTAACAGATGGTCTTGCAGCCCCAGTCTTTTGACTTTGAAGCTTCCTTCTGCACTTATAAAATTATATGCGCCATACTTTCATATTTACGTACAGAATTTTATAAAAATTAAGACTGCTCTTGAATGTAGTATACCCTGCTATGAGCAGCATTTGGGCAAAACAACGTCTTGATAATATTTTATTATTTCAGGACCTTTCAAACAAATACTGCACTGTGTTAGATAATGTAGTACGCACAACCATTTCAGCCACTAAGCACAGTAAGAATTTGTTCACATGAAAGAAGGACCTGTCATAGCCAAGCAGCAACGTTGGACTAATTAATGCTTATTCCCTTCAATGCCAATAACTCTATCTCTAGAAAATGTTACTTTAAAATATTTCTACCATATGCAGCATCAGTTAACAATGGATAGCAGAGGAAGAAATTGAAAATGTACAATTTTTCACTGAATTTCTGCGGACTTCCCAATCCTGAATATTGAAAATATTTTATCTATGGTGAAGGAACAAAAGCAAATGTACCTGTACAATTAAAAATTTGTCTTATATAGGTCATTACAACAAAAAGCAATAAAAGAAGAGACAATCAGCCATTCAGACAACTACCTTCAAGCATTCTTGTTCAGGCCCATATCGAGTGCTGCGTGCCGTGACTCCAGCTTGCGTATGAAATCGCCCCAGTCAGTACCAGTACCTCGTCTGCCCCGCCTTCCACTGACGTTCTGCATGTAGCACGCCTAAAACCGTGTTACCCTCCTATTCCCACTGACATTTAGATGCACCGGGACGATGCTTCTGCCGCCGGGGATAATGCTACATGCATATTGCGTGTTTCTTCTGGACCATGCGCGCGGGCGCCCAGACGAAGAAGACGAATTGCTCTTGGCTTTCGAGCTGTCGGCTGATCTGGCCAGCGCTGCAGCTATCTTTTGTACATATACTTGTAAATAGTCTCCAGCACTTAATCCTTCGTTCGCGTAACAAAATTTTGCACATGTCTGTCAGTTTCGTAGCACAGGCATAACAGAAGTGTCTTAAGATGTAGGCAATATGTTTCAAAAGTTGGCATTTTTATTACTCCTGGAATGCTAGACTTCAAAATAATTCTTCAAGGACAACTCTTGCCACACTAACAGCATAGCTTTAAAAAAGAAAAGCAAGCAGTGCTGCGACACCACGGAGGTGGTCCTGCTAGTTCTAGTTTCTATTCTACTTTTTTTTTAAATTTACCTTTATATCTATAAGATTGTCCATGCTGTCTGGTTTAAATACAAAGCTAATACTCCAGCCAATGCTGTTCTCTTTAGGTCTAAGTCTATGTAAGAAATTTCAGTTTATTAGGTACCTTTGTTAAAACATTACGCCAAAATAACTTTTCTTTCATTCGTATCACCTGAATAACTGATTAGCTCTTGAGAGCTACTCTGAGTTTGCCTACTAATGCTACGAACACTCCCAAATGTGTCACAGACAACAAAAAGCAAAGTCATTGTAATAAATACACGCTAGATTTCTCTATTTGAGAAGCACTTTCATCAATCTAAGGTACAGTAATCACGTGCTCACTTAGATACACACCTGAGCAACTGTAAGGCGTGCCTTCACTGACTTCAGAAACTTCTTCTGCATTGATCGAAACCCACTCTCCTTCTCTTTTTCCTTTTTTGCTTCATCCCTAAAAGAAAACAGGTATCAATACAACAAACAGGGTAAGGCCCCAAAGACATTGTAGCATAATCCCACCACTTCCAAGGACTTTGCTAACTGATTTGACCTTGCAAATTAGGGAGGCTGCCCTTTCTGCCTTTACAACCACTCACTCTTACGTTTCCAAGAAAATGTTATGTTTGCCTGACATTTCCTTCATACTTACGTTTAAAATGCAGACTTGTACAAGCAGTTTTCATAAAACACTTCCCTGCCAAAAGGGTAAGTCCTGTACATCTCAGCATAAACGGATGCACTTTCTGTTTCAAACTGATGATCCAGATATGTCTATTGCCACAACAGAGCAATGGCTATACTTTTTGCTTTAACTTCTCAACGCACATCCCTAGCATTCAGCATCTGATAGTCTAGCCTATTAGCAATGGTGCCTCCTTTTTCAGTTTCTTACCCAACAGTTTTTTACACATTTTTGTGTACCATTAAACCACTAATAATTTTCTCATGTGAAAAATATTGTACTATAATGGCTTACAAAGAAATTAGGTGCAATGCATGTCATCTCCTTAGGTACCATGCTCAAAGCATAATTGTTTGCTAGAGCCATAAATGCACTGAAGGTAAAAATTACACATGCTTTTGTATCTTAACATAATTCTATGAGTAAAACTAAATTTACAATCATAACTTTTACAGTTCTCACTGAATACAGATCTAGCAAGAAGAGCTTTTGTGCATACAATACTTTCATGGTTAACACAATTTGCAGGCAGTTCTGTCCAATCTTACACTTGATTTGGGAAAGGCAGATTTTTACACATCACAGCACACATGCGGTAACAGAATGTATGCCTAGGTATAATATCACAGTAAATACAAGATGTATCATCACAGTCTCATTACATAGACTTGAAAGCGCTGCAAGCTCACTATGTGTAATATTTTGTGCACCCTATTAATTTTGACAAGGCCTGTAAATAATTTGAATTTAAGAGAACATGACTGACATTTGCTTCCAAGGTACCATCCTATCAAAATGAGAGGCAAACATGAGCAAACAATGAAGTTTCCCTTACCGCATTTACCTGTGCATGTGACAATGGCGTGATTAGTTCACAGATGCTTAGTTTTAGGGCTAGAGCACAAATGGCACAAGGCTCCACAAAAATCACACATCACAATTTTAAACAATACACCTGTCCCACGAGGTAGTTTCGATTGCATTCTGCCCGATCAGGATCAAATTTCTAGATTGTGAATGACTCCCTTCTGCAGCTTGTGCAAAGGGGACAATTGTGATCGAGAAGCTCGCAGTTAATTCTGGCTGTCAGAATTGCAGCAAAAAAGTGTCTTCAGTAAGCAAGGCTTGACACATGAACATTGTGCCACACCCACTGCTACGACCTGCATGGCACAATTAAGCCAGAATGGTGAACTATTCATGCATATGGTTTTGGAACAACACAGTGCCCACTCACCCTGATTCATAGTTAACGTCGGCTACCGTTTTTTGTTCCTCATCATCACTTTCTGGTTCAACAGCTCTATAGAATATTGGACATGGAAACACACTGTGGATAAAAAAATAGAGGAGCGAAAGATGTCAACCTGGGAGTAATGTCCAACACAAGACATGTCAACATTATAAAAGTTGCAATAGCACTTGAAAAGAATCTGTAGCATAACATTACTTATCAGTGCATAAAAAAGAAAGAAGCATTCTTTAATGAATGCTTTGCCATGGCCAGATGCCTAGCATGATACCCCAGGTGACGAGGGTGCCATATAAAATGATGCATTCATACAAAGTACACACATACACAACGTACAAGGGCAGACAGTAACAAATAAGTAACGAGAGTGTCTGGTCATGGCCAGTGTGTTTGACAATGGCTAAGAGCTTCTTCTTTGCACACAAAGCGCCAGAATTGCTCCAAGGTTCAGGTGCATGGCGCATGTCAAAAAAGCCGCCACATAAGTTTAGAGCCAATTTTGAAGTAGCCCTTGAGGCTGCAAGGTGCATGCAGACGCATAGAACATTATTTAAATCCTTTCACACATTGCACTGCGGCAAACACATCAGCTGCAGTTTGTGGAATCGGTGCATTTATATAACACACTGCAACAACATGCAAACTTGGAGTAAGGGAGCCCAAATAAAGATGTACATCACTCATTAAAAGACCAAAAAGTGACCTCACCCAATAGTTGAGTCATATTTCGAACCAATTCCACGAGATGTCAGGTCGCTAAGGATGCAATCCGTTGGTTTTCCGCTTTCATACGGAAAGGACACCTACATGAAACTTGAAATTAGGAGCTTAGCAAGGCAGGGTCTTGGAGCGTAATGAGGCTTGCTAATGCACGTGTACACATTACCTGATAGAATTTGTCTTGGGCTGTTGCATTCCAGATGGCATTACGAATTCCGTATGACTCTAGACAATCTTCCAGTGCCTAGGGTAGAGAAGGTACACCGTGATTACTTGATACTGCATAGCAATGAACAAAAATCAAGGCTTGTATATACCTCCTTCAAAGTAAGATGTTCCTTGCTATCGCAAAAGTTCTCACGATCGTCATCTACAAATGAATAACAAAAAATAATGAAAATAACGAATAAAAAAAAGTGGGCGTGCAACTGTGCAGTTAGGCTATATTTATTATTATTTCTTGATAGTAAATGCTTTCTCTGTCTCTCTCTTTTTGCGCGTGTGTAATCCACTTCAGCAGCATACATCAATTTGCAGCAGCATACATACATCATACATAATGGCCATTGATGCACAAGCCAATGCCATTGCACAAGCAATGAAGCGAGAAAACCTGGTTGTGCAGGTGCACGACGCATACCTTCTGATAAAGTCGCGCGGCTGTGAGCGCATGAGCGTGCCGCATTTTCGGTGTCTTCCTTTGGAATGCTGAGCAGGAACCACATGCCCGATCTCATACTGCCTTGACCATCTCCAGGCATTTTGCACAACACTGCAAGACTTACGCAATGGATTTTCGGTGCTGTAAGAAACACGCGCACATCGTTTTGAATGCAGTCGCACGCAATCCTAAACCAAAACGCGCGCGCACCAACACCGCGTCGTCACCCACACGACAACGTCAAAACAGGAGTTTGCACGATTCTGTTAAAACTACGGATAGATGAATGATGATCGACACTCATACACCGCATATCCTTCAGCTCCTAGCCAGGAATTCGCTTTCACGCCGACGCGTACGTACGTACTCCTCTACAATGACATTGATATGAGGGAGTTAAGAAAAAAAAATCACATACTCGCGGCTTGTCGCGATGCCGCGCCCAGAAATAATGACCTATATAGGAGCGCACTCGCGCCTGATATAATTGTATACAACTATCGGCACAAAATCACAGGTACAGTGCACGGAGGTTCTCACCTCAATTGTCCGGTGAGGGGAGTGTAACTGAGGGCCTGACTGTTTCTAGGTCACCTAACGACTGTGAATTTTGAGGAGAGGAAGCTGTTAGTACACCCTATTTTCTTTTGAAAACTCTATCCGCTAAAGCGCTGCTAGGAAAATTATTGCTCCTCTGGAAGACTCCACGATACGACTACCTCCGCAGCACGCTCCGCACGAACTGGCGTCCATGTGCACATCTCTCTCTCTCTCTGTCTTTTCTTTCTCTCTTTCTGACTAGGGAATTTTCTAGGGAACTACCTAGGGAGCGCCATTGAGAGAAAAATTGTGCAGTGCGAACAGTGCGAGGTAGAAAGGGTTACGTAAAGACTTCTTTTTTAACGGCTTTAATTAGCTAGGGAACGCAATCCGACTGTCTCGAACGGAATTTGTCGCTGTGACATCGCACACAAGTAAGTTCAACGCGGCGTGCCTGTGCTTTCTTTTCAAGAAATAATAATCGCAGTTTATGTAGTACATATAATTCGAAACTCGTATCGAACGCGCTTGGTTGTCATTGTTGCGTTTGAGTGCTGCACGTGTGAACTTTAGCGTGACGATTGTGCCGGTAAGCGCGCCTTCAAGCCCGCCAGTGCATGCCATGTGAAATATTTACGCCCGTAATTTTAGAGTCTCGGACCTTTAGCGACAACGCTGACTGCGCTGTGTGATTAGTTTAGCTTTTGACAGGTGCACTTGTGACTAACCGACTGACCTACCTCGCGTCGAACGCTTCTAGCGTTTGTGTCGAGTCCAAGCCGCATCTTACCCTCGCAACGCTTCCTAGCTGCTTCCGTGTCCACTGACTCGGCATTTCTCCTCTGATCTGACAGGCAAGTGCCACGCGTTCTAATATGTTGCATGCGAAAAATTATTTGACGGGAGCCTTCTTCCACCACGGTTTTCAAGTTTAGGAATAGCGTTGTCTATGCATAACCAGAGACACTGAGACGGCGATGGTTTATTTCACTGGTGATGTCTTTATTGAAACTGTCAAAACCAAAGTCCTTTTTTCTTTTTTTTTTTTCTTTTTTTTCTCGCGACTACCCCGACAGACCGAAATACCTATTTGATACTTTTGGGTTCTTCCTGACTGCTGGGTAGGGCGACTTCTTGTGCAGCGTCTCCTGAACGGAACTTTGGAAATGTTTCCCACGGCGTGGACAAATCGAACTTCCGAAACTCCTGCGTCAGCTCGAGCGGTTCGACGACCACCCTCTCGACTTCGTCGTCGTAGCGGACTTCCACATAGCCCGAAAGCGGGAAGTCCTTGCGAAACGGGTGCCCTTCGAAACCGTAGTCCGTCAGTATCCTTCTCAGGTCCGGGTGGTTGCCGAAAAAGACACCATACATGTCCCACACCTCGCGTTCGTACCAGTTGGCGCCCTTGAACACGACAGTGGCGGAGTCCAAAGGCGTCAGTTCGTCCGTGTACGTCTTGACACGAATCCTCGAGTTAAAGTGCACAGATAGAAGGTTGTAGACCACTTCAAAACGGTACTGCCTCGTTGGTACGTCTACGCCGCAAATGTCGACTATGTTCGTGTACTGAGCGTTTTGATGTTCTTTGAGAAAAGTGAGCACAGGCACGACTCCTTCAGGGGCGATCATAATCTCAAGCTCGTCACCAGGTGTTATTTGGACCTTCTGGACGTATTTGGGCAGACATTCGGCCACGTACCTTCCGAAGTCTTCGAGTTTGGAGCGCTGCACGTACAGCGGTTTGCGGACCGACGGCCTGGTTTCTTGGGTCGGAGGCGCCGCGGCGTCTTTGCTCTCGTAACGCCGCGTTGTTGCGGACGCTAATGGCGTAGTCTGCCTCATAATGTTGCCCAGCCTCGTGAGGCATCGAGCTCTTCCAAAAAGAAGCGACATCTCCAGAAACAAGCTTCGCGCGAATGTTCGATATCGAGTGTTTCCTTGACTGGCGACCTTTCTCTTTCGATGAGGGAGACGGCGACGCAGCACGCAGCGACCACGGCAAGATGCTAATGATGATAGCTCTATTTCTCGGGGGGTTGGGGGCGGCGCAGTGGGCGCCGTCTAGTTTTTTGTGGCATGCATTTCGGAACCATACCATAGAGCGAGTTGTGCTGCATTTGCGTTCGCTTTTTGCAATGTTAACTTTGTTAATTGTACCACAGGTACGCTTTGCGTTTGTCTTGTATTTGAACTGTTACTGTGCATTTATGTGGGTGACCGAACATTACTCTTATCTTGGAAATAGCACCCGCTTCGAGAGTATCGTCTGACATTTCGCGGCGGCGCTCGCGAATGCACGCGAAAGACTTGAAGAAGAGGGCCGTTGTGAAGTGAGCTGCTTGACAGTTTGCGGGCTGCGTTTGGTTTCGCGTGCTAATTTTGTCCGTTCCTCGGTGACGAGCAGCAGCAACCCTTCTTCGACAGCAGCGGCAATGACTTACAGGTAACGAGCTGGAAACGCGTGAAAACAATGGAGCATCCGACGATCGTGGGGAACGCGGCCGGTGCCGCGGATGACACATTCCAGGCTATTGTAACGCACGTGGCGCCCGAGCACCGATGGCTTAAACTGTTTGTGCAGAGGAACCACGAAATGATGAGGCATATTGAAGCTTACCTCGAGGGCCTCGAGCCAGCGCTGTCGTCCAAGCCTGGCTTTATGCATCAGAGTCAGATAGCGTTGGGAACGCCGTGTTTCGCGCGCTACTCGGACAATAAGTGGTACCGTGCCGTGGTGTCATCCTGGCCGCGCCACAACGAGACTCTAGTCGAGGTGACGTTCATAGACTACGGGAACCGTGAAGAGGTGTGCGTCGATGACGTGCGACAGAGCCCAGACCCCATCTTCAGGACGCCGCAGGGAGTTTACGAGTGCTTTCTTGACGAACTCGACTTGAGCCATCTCACGCCGGAGGGTGCAGAGAACCTTGTCCTATTGTCAAAGAGCAAGCTTTTGAGTGTGGAAGTTACCGTCACAGTCCACAGGTACGAACAGGTGCAGGTAAACTGTATTAGGCCCGTCGTGTCCGTCACCATGCCTGACGGGAAGAGCCTGGCGGACGTGCTTGCGCGTTCGGCGGCGTTTACGAACGCCACGGTACCGGCTGTCCCGACGCCCATTTTCACTACCCCGAACATCGAATTGGGCGTACCTTACAGGGTATACGTTTCGCACGTTGAAACCATGTGCGATGTGTTTTTGCATCTAGCTACCAGGGATCCAATGGCGTTCACGGAAATGATTCAGGAGACGTACGCGGACGCAGTCCCACTGGATCCCGCGCTGGTACGGAAGGAAACGGCCTGTCTCGCGCGTTTCACAGAGGATTCTTTACTCTACCGTTCCCTTGTTGTCGACTGCTTCCAAGGTAGCTGTAGGGTGGTCTTTGTCGACTACGGAAATTATGAAGTCAAGTCAACGTCAGACTTGTTAGTCATCCCTCCTGATTTGCTCCAGGAGCCTACCTTTGCACTCCGTTGCAATGCGTCTAGCACAGGGCTAGACAAGGACACCTTCCTTGAAGTCACTGCGGAGCAAGAGCTGACATGCACATTTTCGCGGGACGTGATATCTTCCGTCTATACCGTTGAGTTTGAGGGTCTGAACGGCAACAAAGCACCTCCGGCAGTAGTTTGTGGTCCGTGTAGTGGGCTGTCAGGAAATTTACTGCCAGTGACTGCCCTACACACCCAAATACAACGGTTGAGGCTTGACCCAGGCTGTAGCCACGTCATGTACATCACATTTATTGAGTCTACCGAAGTCCTCTATGCACAGCTGAAAGAAATGGCGGATGAAATCGATCAGATTTCGGCGCAGCTGGAAGCCGAATCTCCTTCTCTTGCTATGCTTTCGCCTGCTGATATCATGCCCGGCTTGGCTGTAGCCTGCAGGTATGAAGGAACATGGTACAGGGCTGAAGTGATCGAGCCAGGCCCGCAAGTGCAGGTCTGGATTGCTGATTATGGAGACACTGTAACACTTGATATCTCCGAACTTCGACAGCTGGACCTCAAGTACACTCTGCAGCCTGCATATGCTATGAAGCTAGCTTTGGATGGATTCAAGTGTCCGCCTCACGCTTCAAAAGAGATAGCACCCTTGCTAGAAAAACTGGTTCTGGATACAGAAGCAAGTGTCTCAATTGTCGATGTCCTTCCTGATGGCACCCACTCTGTTAAAATATTTGTTGGGGACCCTCCAAAATCAGTCGTCAGATTATTGAACATGCCACTGGGACTGGTCTCGGCAAGTGTACCGTCTCCCTGGGCGCGTACCGTGGAGAAACTCCTGGTCACCAATGTTGCTCCCCCTCGGAATTTCTTTGGCCAGTTCATGAGTCTCCCAGAGGGAGACTTGGACAACCTGCAGAAAGAGCTCGAAGACTGTTATTCTGCATCGTCGCCAAACCCGGCCTTCCGCCCACGGTCCGGGGAGCACATCTGTTGTCGGTTCTCCGAGGATGGGCAGTTCTACAGAGCGGAAGTCAGAGAAGTTTCAACCGACGGCTCACAGTATGACGTTTTTTACCTGGACTATGGCAATGAGGAGACTGTGTCATCGCAGGATGTGCGCCCTCTGAAACCACAGTTTGCCATTGCTCCCCCGTTTGGCATACCCTGCGAGCTGAAGTTTGGGCAGGTCTCGGATGACATGATCGACACAGAAGTGGAGGTGCGCTGGATGTCAACCCGCGGCGGGGGTGTCCACATTGTGGAATTCACCAGCTCTGGGCAGAGTCTTCCATCAAAAGGTTTGTTTTTGTGGGAGCTACTTATGATTGTACATAACACTGGTGTTGTCACTGTTGCTGAAACCACTGTACTCTTTCATACTTATCAGGAAACACTACGGATACACTTGCTGTGGAGGCATAGTGGCTTTGGCATTGCGCTGCTAAGCCTGAGGGCGTGAGTTTGAATTCCGACCGCAGTGATCGCATTTCGATGGGGGCGAAATGCAAAAAACGCCTACGTACCGTGCATTTAATGCACGTTAAAGAAACTGCTTGTGGTCATTAATCTGGAATACCCCACTACAGCATGCCTCATAATCATGTGTATTCGGCACGTAACACCTCAGAATGTAAAAACAGTACAGAAGCAGTGCAAGTAGTGCAGTTATAGAAGTCTTAGCACTTCTTGCAGTGCAGTTGTCTGATATTGAACGCCTTCTATGGAATAACAACTTCATATATTACAACTACAACTTGTAAATATAAGGTTATGTCGAATCTTGTATTTGTGCCCCTTTGTGCTTCCAGTATGCAGCATACTACGTTGTGGTCATGTAGTCCTGAGCGGTGCTGTGGGGTCAGTGGTCGCTCTATCAGTGGCCAGCTCTATTGAGACTGTGCGGCAAAGGCAGAAATAAGCTGCAGACAGGTGACAGCAGTGACAAATGATAGCAGTGCAGCTAACAATAGGGAGATCTTATCTGTGAATCATTTCGATTGTCTGTATTAGCTAAGACAGCTGGCAGTGCAAGGCCAGCTGTTTTGCCTCTGTACTGGTTCATCACTGCTCTTGTGAGGTGTATACCATCTTGCCCACTTTGCCTTTGTTTTTAGGACAGGCCACAGCAGCCACTCTCCGAAAGATGTGGAGTGTAGAAACATTCTCGCGTCAAGAAAGGCATTTCAAGATTAACACAGAGGCTACTGCTAGGTCTAGCCCAGGTGTAACCTTGACCTCTCAATCTTGCTCTGTTGTCGCAGTGGCAGCTACAAAACAAATGGCAAGTCTTGTGACTGCAGTTGGTTTAAGATATATGTGATGAGTTTTCATCAGGCATTACAGGAGCATTCTTGCAGAATGCAACAACTACAGTTTACAAAGACATTGGGGCACAATATTGGTTACAATGAATCTGGAATGTTCAAGAATTTTGCCCCTCACATCTTGTATTGGTCGATTGAGCTGGGCATATGACAGAACAGGGGCACAGGCAGAGATGGCCTCCAAGACATGGTGTCAGCTCTGTCCCCGTAGTCTCGTGTGTACTGTTTTCTTTTTTTTTCTTTTTTTTTTGTTTACCTAAGTTTTCTAAGCTCAAGCGTTTACTTCCTGGTGCTTTGTGACATTAAGCAACTCTCTGCTTAGATCCTGTGCAAATCTTCTGTTGGCGTAAGGAGTTAGCACATGAACTTCAAGCCTGTCTTTCGTTTTTGCATCTTCTCATATTTATGAAAGTGCTGTACAAGTAAGGCTGACATTCCTGCTATTGTAGGAGTGGGATCTGCCATTGCAGCATAAACATTTGTCTTCATTTCATTTAAGAGGAAGCCTTACCTCTTGAGTGCAAAGCGAACGACACGCGTGTCTGGTGGGTAGCACATCGCCTTGAAGTTTTTTAGCGCTCTGTGGGTGCTACCTGATCTTGTAGGTCATGCCGAGGGGCCAGTTTTACAGTGTCAGCATCAGAAACGTCTCAAGCTTTTCATGGCAAATCCACACAATTCTGCACAGAGGTCGCTCTATGGCTGCATACGCAGTCCTAAATTTTCTTGCAGTTGGTCTCTGTCATGGTAACTTTCTCCAGAGGGCAAGAGAACACACTCGCATACAAACACCCCAAGAAAGGGCACCCTCCCTGCTTATTCACAGAGCTCTTGTGAAAAGGGGGGGTGGTGTTTGTGTGTGTGATTGCATGCATGCGAGCGAGTGTGTTTTCCTGCATGGGGGGGGGGGGGGGGGATGAAGCAAGTTGTCAAGATGAATTACCAACAAGCCCAGCTACAAGTTCTTTATAAGTTGGCCTTTAAACCTTTAATGACAATAAAAATACCTGAAGGAAATCTTCATCTAACTGCGAAATACGCTGAGATAAGGATATTCAACAAAAAGATAGAAATTTCGTGGACAATTTTTTAGCAATAGGTTTATCGCCTATAGGCAACACTAGGCAGGACACTGAAAGCAAGCCTTGCCTCAAGCGACCTGTGGCTTTGTGTGGAATTTTTTGAATTTTTAGATTTTTATCATTGAGATGTGAAACGGGAGGTGTACATTGTATTTCCTCTACATCACCTGTGATTCTACCGCAGCCAGGGATCTTGCGTTGCTTTTTCTTCTCCAAGCATGATTTCAAAAGAAAGCAAGTCCTCCGTTCCTGCTCTAACCCAACAAATGACGCTTGCTGCTTATCATTCAGTGTTAGCCATAGACGTTTGCGCTCAAAACTCCTTACTCGAAACCAACTCTGCAAGAAAGAAAAACCAATTTTGTTGGTTCATTGTCTGTATGTAACACTCCTTCCTAAAGTGTTAAATCCTTTCAATCCTCATCTGCTGCAGCTCCCCCAGCAGTGGTGGCACCTGCTCAAGGATCGGCTCCGGCCAACATGAACACATTTGGTGGAGGAGAGGCTCCTGCCCAAGGCCTCGCACAGCTCCAGCTTGGAACCGGCGTGCAGGAGCAGGCCACAGTGGTCGTGGTGAAGTCACTGTCGGAGTTCTATGGCCAGCTGACCAGAAATGACGACCAGCTCAACAACGTGGACACTGTGCTGGCCAGTGTTGCCAGTGCGCAGCCAGGACTTCCACCAGCTATGCGCAAAGCAAGTTGTCTTTGTCCTTCCCCTCAACTAACAGCCCTGGTCATGTGACAGCATGGAGTTTCATACAGTTACTAGAGGGAACTGTGGTGCTAGTGTCAGCTGCAAGCGGGGCAGCATTGGAATTATGGTCAGTACATGGATTTGCCTAAACTTCATCCTTCTGGTTTCGAATGGCTTCATGACTTTGTAGCTGATTATTTTTAACAAAGTTCTGCGTTATGAATAATGAAACATTATTAAATTCTCCCAACAGCAGGATTCGGACACGGCACCTCTAGCTCACAAGCCCGATAGTGAAACCATTATGCCATGGATGCATGGACGAGCAGAACCGCTGCAATTATCGGCAATTGTGCGTGTTTGCAGAGTTTTTTTGCCTTCTGGGCATTCAACAAAGTATAGGTTGCTTTGAAATATAGGCCAATGAAGGCTGATAAAGTGTAATAAAGAAAGCCACAAGCAAGAAGATCAGACAAATCCATGTACTGACCATTACTACCATACCACCATATAACACACTATATATATGCATACGCTATACATACGCATACGCTGTTCACAGCAGCCTACGCTGCTGTGAACATCTCAGCCAAATTTTGCATTAGTGCGCAGCACGTGGAGCTTGCAAGTGGAGCGCAAAGTCGCCTTTTTCCCACCTCTCTCTTAAACCGAAGCCTTTTCCTCACTCTTTCAGGCTGCCATATTTCGTTATATAGCAGATTCTAATATGAGGCTGCTATTGGCCAATATCTGACATCAATCGAGAAGGGTGTTTGAATCAGTGTGGTTCTTCCTACTGGTTACTGTGTATGCTTTTTGATGCAGTTTAATAAACAGGCTGAGGTAAGCACAAATCTGTTTCGAATTTCGATAGGAATTACGTACTTCCGGAAGTACGACTATTGCCGACTATCGTCTGCCAATGCTCGGCCGCGCCCACCTGCATAGGAATTGCTTTGGCCGCAATGCTTATCAGTGTTTTAGCCGTTGGGTCTCGCTAATTTCTGTTAGTTTTGAACACTCGAGTAGCCTTGAACGACGCGTACGTCTGGTCAGACCAGACGTACGCTTGCCAGCATGTGCTCACTCCTGGCCGCTCCTGGCTAGAGATGCCTTGGCAGACTTTGCTTCGTATTGAGCTATTGCACAAAATGCGCAATCGAGATGCGACTACTATTCGTTGGGCAAGCTGGCTCGCACCACATAGCACGGCCAGACTGGAGCACGAGAGCGCACACTTCAGCCCGGTCGTGCACATAGTTAGGCATTACTATTGCATGTAGCTGCGTCTACAGCACAGCGTAGAAAGTGCAGTCACCGCGAGATGCTGCGATGAGCACGCTCGCTGAGAACAACAGCGCGCTCTGATTGGTATCTGGGTGGCGTGACTCAAGGCCCGAGCGCCAACATCTGACGAACAGGTCGTCTGCTTCCAGAGTTGCACACCTTCGGGGTGTGTCGCGATCATGGTCGAAGCTCGTTACATTAGGTATCCTTTCAACGTGAGTACGTAGTGTGGCATCCATCTCGTGGCTGATACGAGCGCTGCCGACATACTCGCATGAGTGAAAATGAAGATGTAGTTTGACCCTTGGAAATTTTTTCATTGTTGTAGAGATAAGTGCAACAGGAAATGTGCTACTCATGTCACTTGGTGCAAGAATAGCCTCGCGTAGCTATCTGGTACACTTTAGCACAGCAAAGGGATGAGATACCGCGAACTAAACCGTAAACTGAGGGATAGCCTCTGGGTATGGCGCATCATAGGTGCCGCAATCAGAAGTAGTGGCGTCTATGTGAACATCCAAAGTCAAATCTGAACTGCACATCATGGTGACATTCAGGAGGTGGGTTTGTGGGCAGGCACCACCCCGCTCCGCCGTAGCCTTCACAATGCGAGGCATTGAAGTTTGAGCGGGAGGCACCGCAAAGGGGATCACAGGCAATCTTTTCCAATAACTTTACTTCTGCTGAACGCATTGAAGTATTTTTTGCTGCAAGGTATTTCTGGAATACAGTAGAGTTCCATTAATTTGATTTTTCTTTTAATTCGATTAAGGTCCCGGCTGGCGCCCATAAATTTCTGTGGGCCCAAAATTGCGTTATTTTGATCCTAAAATTCGCCTTCACTGGATAATTCAGGCCCGACCGATCAGCACGCACGCACCTGACCACTAAGGTGACACCAACAGCAATCCTTTTATCAGCAGCGTCTTGTCTCTGCGGAGCTTAAACAGTGAATCTCCCATCGAAAACTTCTATTTTCGGTCTACCCTAGGAACGTTTTCAAGCAATAACGATACCTCACAATGTACAAGTATAGTATTTAGCTTGTTCTAACGAGCACCTTTCTTTAAAAAAATAATAAAAAATTTGCGCAGGAAATTTTCTCTGCAATGCAATGGATACAATACCAAAACCGCATTCTCAGCGTTTATATGGTTCACCACATAACACGGCTGTATTGCGGCAAAGCTGACTTGAGAAAACTTGCCACCATTGTGCAGCACACGTTAGACCCTTGCCAATATTTTGGTAAAAATTGAGTGTGCGTTAGATTTTTACTTTGGATGCATAGAAAGCGGGCGCGCATTTAATTCGGGGTCTGTTAAAATCTGGCAAATACTGCCAAATGAATCGGTGGTGTGCTGTGTGTTTTTTCTGCATCTCGTTTAATTCGGCCCACCAGATAATTTGAATAATTTCATCGGTCTCCTCAGGGTCGAATTAACGGAAGTTGACTGTAGTCTGCTAATGCTTCGTCAAATGCTTTTCTCGACTTCCGTAAAAGTAGTTTAGGAACTCTTTAGGAGAACAAGAGCGAGATGCAAACAGCAAGTGCTAATAAAGGCAATGCAGAAATTTGTAGTGACTCAACATTGCAGTGGAAGGAGACAAAAAGTGTTGTGGGGTTTCGACTTTCTCACACTTGCCTCTGAAAGGCTAAGTTGCTCCCTTACGGGCATTTCAGGTGGGCACTGCCTGTTGCGCCCTCTATTCTGAAGATGGCTGCTGGTACCGGGGCGTCATCCGAGAGCTGCACCCTGGAAGCGTCACCGTGTTCTTTGTCGACTATGGCAACAGCGAGAACGTGGATGACTCGGGGATCAAGCAACTGCCGGACAGCCTGAGGTCCATCCCATGCCAGGCAGTGGCTTGCAGGCTCAGCGGTGCCGTGGCCATGGACGCTGCCGCGGCAACAGCTAGACTGGATGAGATTCTCGTCGATCAGGTTTGTCTCCAGTGCTTTGCTGCAGAGATACTACTGGTGGTCGCTATGAGAGCAGAAAGGTTGCCAAGTTCATTACTTTGCATTGCTCGTACTTGCAAAAACGACAAGGCAAGGAAAGGCCTGCATGTATCCTTTCTTTGCCTTGTGATATTTTTGTGCTACTGTTTCTCGTATTTTATTACGGTTTTTACCTATGCCCTTTTTAAGTATTTTCATTGTTTCAACATGACGTGTATGCAAAATTGCTGAGCTGCTGAATGTTGTTTGTCGGGCACTGACTTTAATATTCTGTAGCATGGTGCCCTTTCAGGAGAGAATGGTGTGTGTGCTTAACTTCTCCACCTGCCAACCAGTGATGCAACTACGAGGCCCTGGCCTAGTTGCCTCGCAATTCAGTATGTCATAATAAAAAAAAAGCATTGCTCAGGTTCAGGGATCTACCCATGGTGGGTGGCGGTGGAACTGCCACCCACCACTGGTTGACCGGTCAAAATTTCCCAAGTCATTTTTCGCAATCCTCGGGTGTTCCTTACATGTGCGGAAATATATGAAAAAAAAAGTGACGTAGACGTTGAGAAAATCGCACCTTTCTGGTGCATTGTAAACAAAAATTAGGTGTCGGGAAATGCCATCGCACCGAGGAGCACACAACTTTTCGTTGATTCAATGCTGCCATTTTGGAATCATCGTAAAGAGGAGAGATCAACCTTCAAATAGCCGTAGCGTCATATTTTGGCATATAGAAATAGAGCAAGAGAAGCGAATGAAAATCAAACTAGCATTGCATTTCGTTATGCAAGAAGTGCTCGTATAGGCTGATGCAGATTTGAATCGCTGGCGCATGTTTTGCGCACATTTTGACAGCAGCGAGCTCTGCATTCCTTCGTTGTGGCGACGTTTGGTAATTGCAGCAGGATGCATCGATGGCTCGCGTTAGTTTCATTAATGCGTGAATTGACGGTGCAACCCTCAATCCGCACAGTTTACAATTCAAAATGGCGGAACTGGTCGTATCGAAGAAAAAAAAAAAGAGGCTTAGTTGAATGTGTACCCCCCTCCCTTTGTTCACACAGTGTCCACCCCTCAAAAATGTCTGCAGAGAACCCTGTTCAGATGTATGGTGTACACTTCATTGAGACGAGGCGAAGTAGTGTGCTGATACCTTTTCAGGAATAGCTGACTGGCATCCAGCGTCCTCTGCGCTTCTCATTATAGACCTGCGTCTTTTCTAGAACTAGTTAAGTACATCAGAATTGCAGTGGTAGTTTTGAGGTAAGCTGAAAGGAGCTTGTGCATGGTGCTCCGGAAAGAGACTTCTGCAGTCCAGAATGCTGACACCTCTGGTACTGTGAAAAGGTTCTGTAAAGTCAGCCACTGATTATTAACAGCGGAGCTGTTTAAGCCGGCCGTAACTTGTGCCACGAGCCGCAAAACCTCGCCGAGCAATGACGTCACTGCGTTGCCTAGCAACCCCATACCAGCTGTGCGATAGCTTCGCCGAGCTGGGGAAGAGAGCTGAGGGAGAGCGAAAGCAGAGTATAAAAATAGCATTGCGCATAATAGCGGATGTGAGGTGGAGAGGAGGAGTGAGGCATGTGGTAGTGGGACACGTAGAGCTGCTGCCGACACCGATCACATTTCCCCGCTTTTGTGCCGAACACGCCTGGTGTCCGTGACTGCAGCCGATGCCTCTGGCTGCGGCTCGGCAGGCTTCGACCAGAGAACTGGACACTAAGTTGCTTCCGAAAGACTGAAGCGAGAGCTAGGGAAGCTGAAACCAAGCGTCGCAGAAGAGAACATCCCGAGTTAAGATTGAGGGAGGGCGAGCGTTCCCGTAGGCGAAGAAATGAAGATCCAGAGGCTTGTGCACGTGGCCAGTTGAATTAATCGCGATACTATGCAGAACATCGCGAATAAATCTTGAATGCCAGGAAACTAAGTGTGTGGTTTGCCACTACTGTGTACTAGGCTTTCTCCAGCTCCGCTGGTCTCTGGTGTTTGCGGTAGCAGGGCCACGCATAATTTTTTTGTACAGTAAAACCTCGTTAATATGTAGTTGGTGAATTCATGGATCAGGTACGCACTAAGTGATGTACTAATCAACCGACAATGGCAGATGAGCGGCTATAGACTTACCAGGCAGAAAAGAAAAAATAAAGCATGTTAATTCTCACTCAAACACACCCCCAGACAAGTTTTATTTGCGAGCAGGCAGCAACAAAATCTATGATAGATTTTCACTTGCCACCATGGTGGCGTTGCCGTGACAATGGCACCCTAAAACTCTGCAAGGCCGCAAGCCAGTTTCTCCCATCAGGCACCACCTCTCCGCGAATGCCCTCATGACGGTCATTGCATTAGCCGTGTCAGATAAGGCAGGGCCTTGATCCAAATCGCCATCCATGACGATGACGTGGAAGTGTTAAGAGCTATAGGAGCAGGAAACACGTCATGAGTCCCCCACTATGGCGTGCCTCTTAATCAGATCGTGGTTGTGGCACATAAAACCCCAAAATTAAATTACTTAATTAATCTCTACGGTGTACTTTGTTATATTTGTCATGTGATAAAAGAAATGTCAGAGGATCACGAAAAAAATTAAGTGAACTAGAAACGTTTTTGGCCAAGTGCATCATTTTGTTGCCACGTCCCCTTTTAACCAGTATAGCTAACGAATAAGTGTCCACAGCGGCCTGTCTCGGTGGATCTACCTGGAGGCTCTCGTTTTACTTTGACAGTCATGCTTTGGTGGTTTCTGCCTAATTTGTTGTTAACTACTGCTTTTTAAACAATTGCCAAATGCTACTACTAAGCCTCTGATTTCTGTTTGACAGGAGGTGACCCTCAAGGTGCATCGTTGTAGCCCCGACAAAGTCCACGATGTTGACATCATTCTCCCGACTGGGGTGAACGCTCGCGATCAGCTGATACAGGAAGGACTCGTGCAGTGTTCGGGTGGCCTTGCTTGTCCTCCACAGCCTCCAGCGTCTTCGGTGCACATGCCTCCTGTACAGATGTCTTCTCAGGAGGTCAGGCGTTTTTAGCCATTTTTAGGCATTAAGGAGATACCAAAGACTGAGAAATTGGAGGAAGATGTTTTTTTTAAACTGGTCTGTTTTGGCTATTACAGGTTTTCCTGCATAACCGCACCAAGTTTCCCACCACTTGGATTGATCATTTTAGGCATTTTAGGCATTAGTAACGGTTTGTATCACCTTTGCAAATAAAATTCTTGCTCATGCCTGCCTAACAATTTTTTTAAGGGTGTGCGAATACAGTAGAAGCTCATTCATACATTTTAGAGAATGGAAACCACGGAATAGTACTAACCCGGAAAATGAACGATCCGAACTTACAAAAAAAATTACGCAGGTCCAATGTGCATGTTGAAATCTATCTGAAGCAAGATTTCGTGAAATGGTTAATGAAATGCTATAACTTTCACACATTTCATTCCTGGTGACAATTTTAAAAATGCTAGTTGATGGCACAAAATTTATCGCCCCGCTTCTCGGTTTTGGGCACATGCCATAGACAGTATGGAAATTATCATCATAATCAACACAGACACTCATTTATAATCCCCCGTTGTGGGTATGTGCCTTAGTAACGGAACAATCATCATCATCAAAATGCAGAGAGATGACTTGGCTGAGCCTTCATTGCAGGTGTGTGCCATATTAAGTAAATCGTAATAGTAAACAGTGATGTTCTTGAAGAGACAGTACGCGTTCTGAGCAAGTGCCATTTTACTACCCTCTTCTTGGGTACGTGCCATTGTATGATAATCATTACCAATATGCAGAAACGCTTCTTGGACAATCCTCGTTGTGGGTATGTGATATGGTAGGAAATCAACACGCGGTGATAATCTCGAAGAGATAGTAGGAGTTCGCATTAATGTACTGGCCACTTCTTGGCCAATCCCCCCCATTGTAGGCTGGCCCATTGTACCAACCACTTCTTTGGTATGTGCCATTGTATGGAAATCGTTATCAACACACAGACACGCTTCTCAGCCAATCCCCGATTGTGGGTATGTGCCATAGTAGGAAATCATAATCATCATTAACACGCTGCAATCATCTCGGAGCTACTTGGAGGCACGATATGTACCTCGCTTCTTGGCCAATCCCCCACTGTGGGTATTTGCCATTGTACCACCTGCTTCTTTGGCATGTGTGATTGTATGGAAAACATCATCATTATGAACATGCGGAAATGCTTTTTATTTAGCCAATCGCCTGTTCAGGGCAAGTGTCATTGTACCTCCCGCTTCTTGGGTATGTGTCCCTGTATGGAATCGTCATCATTATGGTTAGAACATCAGGCTGCTGTGCTGGCGGGCAGAGGTTGGTATGCGGCCACCATATGTCTACAGTCTTCCGGCTCAGTACTTTTTGTTCGTGTTCTCTTTGCTCCACAATGTATGGACGAGGTTCAGCTGTATTCGCACACCCTTAAAAAAAAATTGTTGCGCAGGCGTCAGTAAGAACTTTATTTGCAGAGGTGATACAAGTACAAAACAAAAGACTTATTTATAATACTCTTCTTTTAAAAGAGTGTGATTGAATCTACTCTGCGAAAACCCGACTAGTGACCGACTGACCGACCCAGGCAAAACCATAGGATGGTGGGCAAAGGAAGCTGCGTTTTCAATATTTGGCAGATTGTACTATAGTTTACATCTACGTAATTTGAAGCGTTGCGCAAATCGTTGCAGAACAAGTAGCCAATGTGCGTTGTCATTTTTGCGGCTTACGCTTGCTGAAGCCGCCAAAACTCGCATCACGGTTTCTTGTGATGCGGGCAGACGAGTACTGCGGGGAAACTACCATGGTGGGTGCCTACTGCTCTCAATCACGCTTGCCTCGTGTCTTTTCTTGTTCACGTTGTATCTAGCTGCTGGAAAACATATTGTACAATTGCAGTTGGTGCTGGGAGATCATGCGAAACGATTATGTTGCTGGCTGTGTGAAAGCAAACACGGTTCTTAGCGTTTGATTCTATCTTATCTAAGAATATGTCTGATTTCGTGTTGAATTTTGTGATGGCTACGTGCTGCTGGATAAATGTCGTGCGTAAAAGTGCGCCCGGCCACTAAGACATCTGAGTACCCCCTCTTTGTGCTTCGAGTACAACCTCACTGTCTGCAAACCTGTGCCCTTGCTACTGAGAGGCTGGTTTTCTCGCAAGGCTCGGATGTCTTAGTGGGGGCAACTGCACAAAACAACCCGCAACTGCTGTAAGAATGCTCTTTCCGGGTGTGTAGCTTCAATGGGTCAGTCTCCAGCAGTGATGCCCGTCCACGCAGCCTCACTATACAAATATGCCAGCTCACTGCCACATGCCGCGCCTTCTCTGCTAGATCTGCTACAGATCTGCTACTGCAATACGCGCCTGAGCGAGACCCGGGACATTTAGTAAAGGGGCGGTATTCTGTAAGAGTCTACTTAGTGGACTGTCCATTTCGGCGACCGCTGATTCGCTGCTGCATGACGTGCAGGAAAAAGACTGGCTGGCACCTTCCTGCACGTCAAGTAGCAGCGAATCAGCGGCCGCCGAAATGGACAGTCCACTAAGGTAGACTCTTGCAGAATACCGCCCCAGATCTCGCAGGCGATGGGTGTTCCGCGATGAGCTTTACCAAAATGCCGCAGTGCATCAAAGTATGCTAGAAGGCACTATTCTAAACAAGTACAGGTGCATTGCACATGCTTACTTGGAGTTATAACCAAAACATTTATTTTAATGCAATCGAAGAGGCTTTCTCCCTTCTTCCTGTAGTATAATGTAGTATATCTCGCATTATATAAGTGGTTGCGCTATATTAGTTTCTTGTCAATGCAGTACCTTGACAACAGTAAATCGGTCAGACGTCTCGCACTGAAGGAAAACAAAAGGGGCTTACTGCACAAGCTGTGCTGCTGAAGGCCTGCTTGCATGTGACACAGAGATTAGGAAAAAGGAAGAGACAGTGTTCTTATGCAATTCTTTTCTAAGCTACGGCCATAGCAAACAGTACAGCACCAGTTCATTTGCGTTGGGTGTGAGCACAGCTTTTACCTTACGCATTTGTTACTTTTGAAATGCCATCCCCAGTCGTGAGGTTATTGCTTGGCAGCAAATGCAATGAGTGGTGGCTGGTGAGAGGTCAGATGCCTCTAAGTTTTTGAGCGTGTTATAAGGCACAGGTTGGCTAGAACAGACAGCTGATGTGAATTGCTCAATTTTTCCAAGCTAACAAGAGCAGAGTTTGTACACCTAATTGAAATCCTGCAAAACCCTTGAATTTGGCAAAATTCAAGGGTTTTTAGGGCCCTTAAAACTCCTTAAGGTAGGTCACCACCTTTGAGAAAAAAATTTACAATTGTAGTCCAAAAGTTACAATTACAGTTTTGCTTGTAAAGCTTAGGTAGTTTGAAACATTTAAATTATGAACTTAATAAAAATGTAAACAAAAAGAATTATATAAATCAAAATGTGCCAAAATGTGTATGTTGCACCAACAGTCATAACTACAAAATGGTTGGCGCGATTCAAATGCGACTTGGCATGTACGTAATGAGGGCAATAACCTGTGCATCTAACCACCACAGTTACCATATTTCTAAGCTAAGGTGCGTTATCATAAAAAGACTAATAAAGTTGATATCTGTCAGGTTTGTTTTTCACACATTTGGCCATAGTATAAAAGTTACTGCTCGTTTTCAATCATTCTGCTTGAATGCACATCTCGGTATATAAAGAAATAGCACACTGAATTTTATGCGAAAATATTTATTAGAAGGAAAGTTATCACTGTTCGCGTAGCTGTAGAATGCAAAAAATCACGTTTTGAAAAAAATGTCGTTTAAGATTTGAACCGAATGTCGATGTGATAAAAAAAAATTCAATATGTCTAAAATCGACCAGGCTCATAGCTTGGGCCCTCCTTAAAAGCGGCGCGATCTCCTTTTGAGCGAGCTGAAGCACATATTTTTTTTCTGGCCCGTCTTGCGTCTCCAGCTGCCTCACGTGCGGCCTTCCTCGCATAGCGACAGTCACTGGATTGACGCTTCCTTTTCGTCCTGTACTTTGCCATATTTCGTGGAGTAATATAATTTTCGCCTTGAAGGGCTAGAACTAAATCCGCTAGCGCGAAATGGCGTACGAAAAAGCTCAGATGGCACAAATAACGCAAACGCAAACCAACGCAAACACGCGCTATGTAAACGGAGTGCCGAGGCACCCTGCAGCCCTCTTTACAAACTTTTAAATAAATCGAAAACATTACCACAAAAGGCTTCCAAAAGCTTTAGAACGTACTTAAACAACTTAACATTACGTAATATGTATAGTACAAAGACACATTTATGGCGAGATGGCAGATGCTGTGGATTCGGAAACCTTCAGTTTTGGTTTCAGATGCATCTACGAGGGATTGGAAAAATGGTCATAACTTTTGAATGGCTTAAGATAACATATAATTCTTTTTGCTAAATATTCTTGAATAGACAGGGAGCTTGAACATGCTAACCCCCCCCCCCCCCCCCCAAAGACAATTTCTTTTTTTTTTTTTTTTTTCAAAAGCGCTTTTGAAGGTGGTGACCTACCTTAAGTGCCGTATATACTCGCATAATGAATGCACTTTTTTTTTTTCACCAAATAATCGAAGCAAAGTTAGGGGGGTGCGTTTATTATGTGGGGTAAATTTTATGGGAACTTTTTCAAAACAGCAAAAATTTAACACTGCGACCGTAATTATTTGAAAAATGCATTAAATAACTTATCTTTGCAGTAAAAATAGATGTAAGCTTCTTGGAAACCATAACAGAATTTTTATTGCACTTCACCACGCATCGAAACGACCAAACCACCGCTTCATGAACATTGTGGTTTTTCAACAGTTCATCCTCACAGCCGCTTCCGTCCGTCTGCCGTTATTGCAAGCATCACATTGAAGTGCTGCTTTTCAGTAACTGTTTTGACAAGCACGCTGTGTGCGTCTCTTTGCTCGACCGTCCCGCTTATCGGCATGTCAATGTTTATTGGTATCTGATCAGCGTTTCCGTTTTGTAAGCAGATAAACTCTGTCCTACAGCAGGCGTATAACTCGACTTTAAGCCCATCGCACATAGCGAAACCAAAGACAAGCAGAAAAGCGAGCAACAGACTATGCCGACCATTAGCCAGCCGCCCCTGCTTCACTTGGACTCTCCCAAGCGAAGCAGGGGAGAGTCCAATCAGAATAAAGTCCATAAACTGCGTTAAGTACGGTTGCTAAGTGCCAGTGGTCGTTTTTCTCTCTCTAGCCTGCGCAGTGCCTTTGCGCTGGCACTGGTGGCAAGCATGCGGTAAGAGCAGGCTGAGCGTTATCGCGGTCGCTGCTTCTGTCGGGTCCCAAGCGACTGTGATAATGCGCAGCCTGTTCTTACAGCATGCTTCCCGCCTGTGTTCTCTCGTCATGGCTTTGCCATAGACGGGTATCGAGATTTAGTGCGCTTGCTTTAAACACAGAGTGGAAGATCCTAGTCTCTGCGAAAAACTGTAGCACAGCCGTTCGATCGTGGGACTGCACAGTAGCAAAATTGGGGGTGCGTTCATTACGTGAGGAAAAAAATTTTCAGATTTTTCGCGACCAATTTGGGGGTGGGTGCATTCATTACACGAGTGCGTTTGTTACGCGAGTAAATACGGTATAAATGTGCTCTTTGAATTCCTCGAAAACCGGAGTGATGGGTGACTTTTGAACCTTCAAAGCTACAGACTCGGCATCTGAGCTATGCAATGGGCAATGCGTATTGGAAAATGATCCTAGATATTTTCTTTTCAGTGTTTCAATGTGTTGTGTCCTTCGGCATCCACCGACAGGCTTGCTTAAATGGACATTGCCATTGTAGAGTTAGATGAAGCCAGATGCAGCGACCAAACCGTACCACTATTTTTGTTGCTTTGCCAATTCACACCGCAGCCGTTATGGCTCCATTTTCGAGTCCTACACTCTAGAAATGCCTGGCAGAAAGTAAGCTTTAGCCATTTGGCTTTGACACAACGAGTCTCTTTGGCTGAAGCTGGACACTACTAGCCGTCATGCTGGAAGGTGATTGATATCATTGCAGTAGAAAATTCAACTTTATAAAGCCCTCTTAAGAGCTGGAGGCATGTATACGACTCAGCAGCTGCTCAGCTGCAAGAAATGGCAGCTAAGAAGGGGATTTTACTATTTTTTTATTGTAAGTGTACAATAGTTTTTTTTTTTTTTTTCCCCTCCTTGAATTTCGCCCTTGAAATCATTGAATTGCCCTTGAATTTTGTATTGAATTTATGTATGAACCCTGCACGAGTCAAATACACAATCTTTTAGTGTAACGGCTTACTAGTCTATTTTTTTTTTACCGTTGACAACGTAATTGCGATGTTCCAACATATTGAAATAACCTAACTTGCTTATAAGTGCATGTGCATATTATTCAATATTCGAAGCTAGGTTTCATATTTGAAACTTTTAATATCTGCACACTTTTCTTTTCTCTCGCAATCTGTCAGTTGGATCATTTTGATGGATGGAGGTTCACTTGAACTCAATCTTCTTGTACAGCTTTACCATGTGGGCGGCTTTCAATATCCGGCTCTGATAGAAGGTGTTGCGGTGCCCGTCGAAGTTTGCTGGGTGTTGACGCCTGGCGAAGTCTTCGTTCAGCTTGCAGAGACACGGAATGCCCTGGAGCAACTCATGAGTGAAATGCAGGTAAGCTGTGCCGTGTTTTTTGTGAGGTATGCCATAGTGGCAAGCTTCAGGTTAATTGTTGATGTTCTGGGGATCTTGTATCTCACGGGAGTACCGACCATCGCAGGTTCGGCTTGGCAAGCACTTTGGACCGCGTCAGCCGTCGCCTCTTCTAGCCTAGCACGCCGCTGTGCATGCACTCAGGCTGCAAAAAAAGGGGGAAGGGAAAAGAGAAACATAGTTTGGCTGTTAAACTGTTCTTTCAATACTGAATTTGCTTTAATTTCAATGTAAAACAAATATTCGAATAGAAAACACCGCAGTTCCATTTCTAAAAATTTCATGCCGCATCCCTAGTTTGGCACGTAAGTGTGATGTTAATGGTTTCTAAGTTTTGTATTTTGGCTGTTGTGGCTTAAGAAAGGTACTTGCTATGTTTAATCCTTGGCTCCTTTAGAATACAATGTAGTGCATCTTTACTCGGCAGGCGTCAAAATTCAATACGTCATGGCGCACTGCTGTGAGAACTTGAAGCCGGCGTTGCCACCCATCTTTAATTTTTCCATCATTTCTGGCTTATAAAGCCTGCTATCCTGTAAGAGTGACTCTTTGGTATTGCAGATGCATACCTGCCAACTCTCCCGAATTTTGCCCACCTCTCCCGATTGTACGGACGCGACCTCAAATATCCCGAAAAGCAGTCGCCACAGCACAGCGGTTTTTTTTTTTCGATTTTTTTTACGTCCTATCACTATAATTATAATATGCCCTGTAATAAAACCATCCGAGAAAGCAGCGCGGGAGCAGTTAGTCACCAGCATGCACTTTGAATCGTGGTAGCGGCAACCGGCACTACCATGAACTCAAGAACCCAACGGGCGCTGCCATATTGGATTTTCCCGATTGGCTCGTCTCTGGCTAGCTCACGCATTTTTAGCAATCCAGTTGTTATATGATCGTGAGTGCGCTACGCTTTTGGCTTTGTCAGGTTGTTGAGTGAAGTGCGGAATGTCTAACTACTCTTCGTTTCCTCGAGTTTAGTTAAGTGACAGATGGCACTTTATGATATCGTACACGACGGAGTTTCCATGCTTTGTCATTTCGTGGAGAGGTGACACGTGCGCCATTTCACACGGTGGCACAAAATTTTTACCCCCCCCCCCCCCTTGCGCGGCAGTCTTCCGACTTTTTATGTTACTAGGTTGGCAGGTATGCAGAAGAGTTAGTTACTAATGCAGCTCAAATTTTCTCTTTAATGTCTCTTTAATGCCTTGCTTTTATCATACCATGCTGTTGCTATGCAATTATCTTGTACATACATTGTGCTTTTTGCTTCATCTCTGCTTTGTGGCAGACGTACTATGCCACTCTTGGTGACGTGATCAGCAGCGACATTCGCCCAGGCCAGGCGTGCGTAGCCCTGTACTCTGAAGACGGGCAGTGGTACCGTGCCCGCGTGGTGCATGCCAAGGGCGGATTACTGGGCGTTCAGTACGTCGACTACGGAAACTGTGAAGAAATCCCCGAGGGCTCTGTGCGTCAGGTAAGCTCCCTGCCGCATGGGAGGTTCCCTTGGAAAAATGTGGGCCGTACCTCATTGTGGGAGTTTGTTCAAAACTGATAAATTCGTTGCCTTACTACTTCCACGCAGGATCGCCGTGCAAAGAAGGTAAGCGCACCTGCCTGCTTTCATCTTCATCTGCATGGTTGTGCTTGCACGCTCGCACCCGCACATTATTTTTGCCCATGCTTCCGTTATTGGCGTGGGAATTTTTTTTTTATGTTCAGTTTTTAAACGCTGGCTTCAGTTCTTTCCTGCCTTTGAAAAAATGCATGCAAGAATGCTAGCGCACTGTTCAGGAAACCACCGATCCAGCTTGAGTGAAATTTGTTTCAAGAAAGTTTTGGCATACAACTATCGTAATTGCCATAGTTTCCTAGAAAAAGTCATAGAGGGGAACTCTGGTGTTGCAATAGTCTTGCTCCCTCGGGAATACTTGGTAGTACATGGATTTGTCTAATCTCCATTCTTGTGGTGTAGATTGCGCAGTGAGTAATTCATTGGCATGGCTAACAGTGTCCAAGACACGACTGCGCCGTGAATTCTGGATTTTTTTAAGAATGCGCTGACTTAAGACCGTTATATGAAGAAATGAGACAGAAACACAATGTGACGGAACAAATTTTGGATGCGATGGTTGACCACGCTGAGTGCCAGCAGCCGTCATCAGATGGCACCCACAAATTAAAAACATAAATTTAAAAAGATACGGATAATTGCCCGGAGAAACAAAAAATTTTGCTGTTTTGCCAGAAAGGTGGCACTAGGAAAGAGACAAGTACATGAAATAAGTAGCAGTAATAGTATAAACTTTATTTCTCCTATACCCGTGTCACACGGGCGTTTGGAAGGCCTTCCAACCGATAGTCCGTTGACTCGAAGGTCAAGTTCGAGCTGCTACATGGGCAGTTTCAAAGGCCGCCGAGTCAATAGTCTATCGAGCCAACGGAGCACCCTACAACTCTATCGAAACCCCGATGGCCTTTGAGCACCGGAAGCGGAAACAGCGCCAATGGGCCCTCTCGTTCACAGTGTGCTCGTACTCGCGAATAGAAAGAAAAAATCAAACCAAATGCTCTCAAAAATAGTATATACGAGTGTTATTAATTATTTAATAAAGTACTTTTGCCACTAGAAATGTGCGAACTGCACATACTCTCGACAACAGCGATGTACTTGTGTTCATCGTGCCACAGTTTCGCTACTCAATAACTTAAAAACTAAACATATATTTATAACAATATATAAACAATTTATTAAAATACATTTCTGTGCTTTTGAGTGACACTAAAGATTCGCAGCGCCGCACAAATTTCGAGAAACACCTGAACCACTCCATGGCCTTTCAAGAGTGCCGTGTAGCACCGCCACAACTTCTTTGAGTCGATAGAGTTGTGGCGTTTCGAAGGCCGTCAACTGGAAGGCCTTCCAAGCTTGCCCGTGTGACACGGGCATTAGTAAGGTTCATAGTAAATTGGGTGCGAGATTGTTCAGTTTTGTACAGGAAGAACATTGACCCGCAGTGGAGGAAGAAAACTAGGAAGCTTACTAGCAAGTATGCGACCGGTATGGTCAGCAACATGGCAAAAAAAACATCAAATGCAAAGTGAGTGAAGCTGAGACAATCTCATGGGTGGCGGCAATGGAAAAGAAACCTGCTATGACTAACTACGTCAAAGGAAAAAAAAAAAAAAAACGAAATCGGGAAAGAAACAATTTATGATAACTCAAAGGGAAGCTCCTTACTTTTCGAAGCCAGATCGGGGTGCCTTAGAACTCGTAGAGTATACAGTAAGGTACACCAAGGGCGAATACACATGTGCTTGCTGTGGTAAAGCTAGGGAAACGATGGAACGTGTTTTATTGGAATGTGAAGATATCTACCCAGCTGCCAGTTTAAGCTCCTCTGGCCTCCTTGAAGCCTTTGTGTTCAGGGATGGCAGGGGAAAAGTAAACATGTCCACAATAGAGATTAAACATGTCTGCAGTAGAGATTAGCAAGAAGTGATTGGAGGTGTGGTGGCAGAAAAGCAGGGAGACCACAAACTATGGAGGCGGACAAGAACAGTTCCCAGTAATGGTTGAAAAAGTGTGATGCTCGGAATTCTCCGTATCTGTGTGTTCCTCAAAAATATAGGTAGGACATTAAGCAAGAGCTTTGTGGCGTAACCCCGCCACCCCGGATATTTCAAAGGGGACGCTTATAGCATCCATCCATGCTCTGCGGACAAGCGAGGTTGCCTAGGCGATGGGGAAGCCTTTCTTCTAGTTGCTTGTCAACTGCATGTACTCCACACGGAATGTGTCCACAATGTTGCCCTTTAGCACTTTAGTTTGTATGTAAAAAGTAAACACAGTTGCTGACTGATACTTCTTCAGACATGGATAGGGTCACAAAAATGTGGATAATCAATCAGGCAGGTTGAAAAAACGTATAAAAAAATTCCGTGACGGTTGTGGTCGCGGGTGCATTTCGTGTTTACCTGTTGCAAAGTGCAGATAGGGTGCGTGTGACTGTGACTCCAAGATGCCATCAATTTAAATTGTGTTCTGGAAATTCACTTTGGAGCGTTAGTTGTGTCCACACGTAAGCTTCTTCAGCCTTTCCTTCCAGCTCATGGCAATCTGTTATACCATATTTTCTCTTGTATAACCTGCACCCCCAATTAAAACAGCCCGAAAAAAAAATCCACGCATATAACCCATGGAAATAACTGTATACAACAGTGTTCGTATCTTTGCCAAAACAGTCTACATTCGCTGATGCATAACTCGTCCACGTCCTATCTTCAAGGGGTGACTCTGCCCCCATCCTCTTCGGCGATGCTGATAATCTTTCACTTTTTCGGCACTGTAAAGGACGGCTGTTAAATGCAGCTTATCGTGATTAGAGTTTTAGTTCGCCAGTGCTGCGTGCACTATTCACAAACTACTAAACGTGAAGTGGTGACCCGTAAAGGGATGGAAAATGGTCGACCATGAAGGAGGAGAAGGGAGCTTCAACATACAGGGGTGGGGAGAGGGTGCGGTTCCCTAGAAGGTAACGAAACTGGATAATGCAGCCTTGAGGTGTGGCTTCATGGCAGCGAAGCACGCTCTGCCCCAAAGCCACAGCTCAAGGCAAAATCGCAAATGGCCCGCACTCCGCCTTTACTATTCAATATAACGAAAATTTTGTTACGGGTAGTGTTGTGCGAATATTCGAATTGTCAAATAGTAGTTTAGAGTATTACGCTATTCGTTTCGACAGCAGTTGTAATATTCATCCTTTTCGATGTGTTGGCAAACGGTCGCGAGTTTGTTTACTGTCTAATAATCAGATCCACTGGCAGCCGTAGCCACCACCATGGCAACGCTAGGCCTAGCTACTTCGACGTTCGCTACCAAGTTTCTTGCTTGCGGTGCCGTGTTTTTAATTGAAACAGCTCGCCGCTGTTGGCGAACTGCAATGGCTCCAACTCCGCCTTCGTGATTCCTCGCCAATGGCTGCGAGCATGCTGCGATCAGTTAAGCCCATGCGCGTGATCTCCATGTAGTCGTTGACGAGTGCAAACATATTAAGGCCGAGCTTCCCGCGACTCCATGCCTCCCGAAATCCCCGCTGGCTAGGCCTGCCTAACCAGTGCCCCTCATCGGTGACCAAAGTTGTGTTTTGGTGCCAAGCCAACAAAACACTTCGCAGTGGCTGTACGGCAATTGAAAAGCAGAGCACTTATAAGCAGTGCCATCCGTACTTCAACAAAATTAGGGCACACGTGGCATGTGCTACACTTGAATGGTGGCTTGCGATCACCATGTTTTGACATTAGGCACACGCGGATCTGTCCGAGAAATCGAACGAGACGCTGTACGAAGTCCGAAATTTCCATCACTGTTCTACATTGGTTCTGTGGTGTTGGCAGTGGTGTGGAAAAGTCTGAATAATCAAACAGGCTTGAAAAAAAGTCGCAGTTTCCCCCGAAAGGCGAAGCATCGATTGGGACAGAAAATTAGTGAACAGCTATACGAAGTAAGGATAGTAGTTTTATCAGCCGTATAAACTTGTAAACTGTGGGGTCTCACACGCGCTCTTGGGACAAGGGAACGACAGCACAGTAGTGCAAACAAGCGAAAGGGCATTTATTGCAGCTTTCTTACACTTATGAGTAATAGCCTAATTACTACGCCGATGGGCGCGCGACAAATTTAGGAAGTCCGACTAACCGCGACCGGATAGCGAGCGAATATGTTCGAACAATCTGTGTTTGTCCATTCCGGTGTCGTGCTCCTAAGGCTTATCGGGATGGTCTCGCGAAGCGGGTCGACGCACGCGCATAAGGTCCGCGCAGCTTGCCAACCCCCATGCCAAAGAGGAAGCGCCTTCTTCCTTTTGTCCCCAAGCAACCTCACCGTTAGGTGGCATTAGGAGCACAACATTAGCGCCATCTCTCGTAATGCGCCACTGCCGTGAAGCCGCGCAGCAAAGCCGGATTACAGGAAATGGGAGCCATGCGGAGAAAACATCAGGGGACGCGTGAGAGTCGCGCATCCCCCCAAAACATAAGCATACTAACTCAGTGAACAAACTTGGTGTGACACGTGCACAAGCACATGCACAAGCCACATCTCACTCGATGACCACAGAAACTCGCTGGCAAAACGCTGGAGTGAGGAAGTGCGGCAGCGAGTGAATTGACCTTAGTACTGCGTCTCGCATCAACACGAACTAAGCCGCGCCATCACAGTGCACCGAAGACTGTGTCGCCGATGCTTATGGCTTTCATGATACAGCGGCCCCGGCAAGCTCGCCGGGGCCGCTGTATCTTGAAAGCCATGTGTGTCGGAGACACGGTCCACCGTGCTCTGTGTTCACGCCGCCGCAACGCGACCGCTCCCTCCCTCCCCCTAGAGTGTTGCGCGCAACAGAAGACGGCATGTTTCCTTCCCGTTTATGTCCCTTGTGTAAGTGAGATTGAGCTGCGATCTCCGGTTCACCCTTGCGCGCTTTCACTCGCACATACAGCACACAGAGCGCGGCGATGATTTTATCGCCGTTGGACTTTATGCGGAATCTCACGGTGACGACGACAGCAGAAATGTGCTTGCTGTCGCAATAAAATTAGTCGGCAGCTATACTTTGTCTGCTTCAGGGTTAGTGGTAGTACGGTTGTTGTATGCTAAGCTTTTCATTGTTTGCAATCACCCATGCTTTTTCTGTCACGCAGGTTGTGTTCAGTTTGCACTCATCATTGTCATTCATTGTCATCTTGAGATTAGTTCAAGCTTGTGGTTAGGTTCTGCAAGCTCTTTACTCATGGAGGAGTCCATCTGCTGTTGCAAGCAAAATAACATATGCCATGCCCAAAGCCAGCTTCATTGCTAGACTCAAAAGCATTTGAAGAAAAATTGTTGTGGTTAATTAAGTGGCCAGTGTGGAAATGCAGTAAATGCAGTAGCATGTTTTGGCAGCAACTTAAAGAGCAAATATTATGGGTATTTTTCGGTAATTCTTCCTATGGTGTGTGAGCCTGTAAGGCAGCTGCGTGACTGAATAATAACTGTTAGTTTGCATGATTGGCATTTGCGCACTGTTTATCATAAAGTGCTTAGTTTAATCTTTGCAAGTCATTACACCGATAACTTCTCGTAGCCATCACCAAAAGAAACATCATTTATGATTATATTGATATGCCCTTCACTTACTAGTGACGAGAGAGAGCATCCACCACATATACAACGAGAGAGACGCAAATGCAGCACGAGCGCTGCGAGCAACAAGAGAAGAGCATGCACACTGCCGTGGAGGCAACACACAGTGGTGTTGCTACTTGACTGCAAGAAGACACTTTTTAACATTGGGGGCACTTCTCAAGGGGTGCACAGTAGCACCACTTAGCCGAGGTTGTGAGGTCTATATAACCGGTAATTATTACAACCGAGTTGCACTAAAAAAGCAGAGTGGACAAACATGCAATCAATTTAATTAGACAGAAGTACTGTCGAAACTACTTGTAGCATTACTGGTTTGTACAATACTCAGGTGTAACAATGAGCAGCCGTGCCCTACCTTGAACTTTTGTGTATGTACTATGATAAAATAAACCGCTCACTGCTAGGTTCCCATGCTGCATTATTGGCTGTAACAATTGAATCTGGCTACTAGTTGTCTACGCCGAAAAGAAAAGGAACTCGAAATCCACAACAAGAACAAGAATGCGAGCCACCGTACACCTTCGCCATATACCGTATTTACTTACCCAAGTCTTAGCGCACCCCCAGTTCTAACACACACCTGACTTCCACAACCGAAAGAAAAAGGAATCTGACCAATTTTATATTTTCAACAGTGAACAACCTATTTATTAGGCCTGTACTTCATTCACTATCGCTCTCGGATAGCTCTTTTTCACTTTCTGGCCATAGCATCTCGTCTTCAGTGCCAACCATAGCCGACGGGATCCCGATCCAAGCTTCCGCCACCCACCTTGCCACTTCCTCAATCGAGGCACGCTTCAGCTGGTTGCTGGCTGTGAATGTGTGCCATAGTTTCTCACTACATTACCTAGAGGGAAAACTGGCACTGCTGCGCTGTGGCATCCATGGGAATGCCGGTATATTGTGACTTCGGATTGGCATCGTTTTTGGAGAGCCAGAACGCCTTGAAGACGCACCTGGCTAGCACCGTTCCGTCTGTCACAATGATTCATTTCTTGCTAAAAGAGCACGTAAAAAACTGATTTAGCTTTGTTATTACGCAAAAACATGTTTTGTTTAATTTTGAGGACTTACTATTGGATGCACAATTATATTAAACGTAAAAAGTATCAGCTGGCCGCTAAAGTTGGAGGGCAGACGACAAGATTATCACTCGCTTTGGAACAACTTGTCGTCTGTTCTTGCTTTTCTTCGCTTGATTCTGCATTGTAGGTGAGTAAACTTTATTGAGAGATGTAATATGGGTTAATGAAACCCTTTTCTGTAGATTTTACTTTAAGAACGCATTATTTGTGTAGCCATATCCACGTTTTAGACGAAGCCTCGTTCAACACCAGCGAACACAAGCCTCACAGACAAATATCCCATCATTCCCATGAGGGCACGGCGCCCTTTAAGAAACTCGCATAGACAGTGGCGCCAGTTTACCGTGTAAGTGTTATAGTGAGAAACTCTATGATGTGTGCCATCCATTCATCAGCCACTCGCTATAAAATGCTCGAATGCACTCCTTGACAGGATTGTTGATACACGTCTCGTGGCTGCAGTGGGAATGTCATTCCACCCGTTATTACCACCAGGTCTGTGTGGCAAGACCTGCGTCTTTTCATCATTGCTGGACAAAAGCAGGCGAACTTGTTTGGCCCCCGTCGACTCCTCTGTTGTGTTGGCAGGCCTATCAAAGTACACCGGAGTCTGGTCAGCGTAGCCAATCTGGCCCAGTTGATATGCGTTGCTGTATCGCAACGATAAAGCATACCGCTGAAAAGAAAACAGCTTCTCTTCGAATTCCTGGGACAACTTCTGGCACTTGCCAGTCTGCCTTCCCAAAGAAAATTCTTTTCGCTTAATAACTCTGCTAATCCAGTTACGGCTTGCTTTAAGCTGGCTTCTTGGAAGGCCTCAACTCCTGGCAAGTTCAAGGTCCTTTACCTATAGTGCCTCCGTGGTCACGGGCATGTGGTCCACTCAGAGCTTCAGGACGAAGTCTGTCATTTTGTCAAGGTTCGGGAACCTCCTTGTTCACGGACTGTGGTGGCCTTTACTTGATGCTTTACTGTCGGAAATGGACTTCAGTTTTTGCCATTTGCAAATGCAAGCCTTTGGTATGCTGAATTCGCAGTGCTGCGGCTCGGTTTCCACTCTCCTCCACGGGTAGGATCACTTTCCACTTAAAGCAATCCTCATAGCGGAAACGACTCGTCTTCGTGGCCAAGAATCCACTAACCAGCCTTGGCAAGCAAACTCTTTGAAGCCATTCTCCTTGCATTTTCCCCGTCACAGTATTGGCCCAACATGTTACCTGTGTTGCCAGTACTGGCCAAGAACGTTTAGTTGCTGGTAGTTTTTAATCTATGTATACTTGTTCGACTGCGCTGTCGTAGCTCTGCCTGTAATGGGAGCACTAAAACCTGCTGTGCGCACTTGACTTGATGATCACAGGTTGGGCTAATATGTTTCGCTTGAGTCATGTGGTGCAACGTTCTCTCCTAACTTTTCCTTCCTCCGTCATTGTGCTGATGTTAGAGGGTTGGTAGGATAACAGGCGAGAGGCGCATGAGGCAGGCAATGCGTAGGGCAACTAAACGAAGACGCAGGTGAATGCAGTGGCTCAGGTTTTTTGTTTCTTCAGACTTTGCGTTCCTTTTTCTTTCAGCGCGCACACACACTAGCCAGATTTAATTGCTATAAGCGATGGCACGGCATGGGAGCATTGTAGCAAGCTGTTTATTTTGCCATAGAACACATACAAAAGTTGACAGTGCATTGGCTACTCATTGTAATATCCGACTTATTGTTAAAATCAGTATCGTTATAAGGTGGAACGGTTCAACTGTATACGTGCATTTAAGCATCACTCTAGCCAGCACCTCATTGACATTGCAAGCTTGGGAGCACATCGACTCTGGCTTCTGGCATCGTGCTCATTTTCCTGTGGGAGATGCACACCTGCATGCATTGCTTGGTGACAGCTTCAAGGCAGACATAATTTTTCATCGCTTACTGCACGACTTGATTCAAGTGATTATCAATGTGAACGGTAAGTGGTGGCCATGGGTACATTGTTCCTTTTAGTGGTGCTTTTTGATTATCTGTGATGAGCTCTCTTGCCTCCCTGTGAAAAGTGCCTTTGTCATGAAACCTGCTCGTATTTAGAATGAATTTTAGCCTCTCCTCTCTGCCCCTTTCTGTCAAGGGTGTTTGTTTGTTTGCCTTTTTTTTTTTTAATCGGGACAGAAGGTAAGGCGTGCAGACACGGACACTAGAGAAGAGAACCAGACAACACAAACGCCGACTGTCAACTGAAGGGCGCACTGTACGATGAATTCCTACCAATTAGCTCAATTTTCTGTAGTTCTAAGCTTTGTTTGTTTGTTTGTTTGTTTGTTCTGCCATCTTGTCCAAGATTATAGCTGCATGGGTACACAAAGGTTTTTCAAAAGGTACAAAATATAATGCGAGGCCAAAATTTTTTATATGTCAATACAAAACTCAAAATAAAATAAATTGAGGTGGCTTTGTAACAATGAGTTAGTAATAGTTCCGGGTACAAATTAACTCTGGGAGAATTTATTCATGAAGTTAACTGTTCTGTTACTGTGTTGATTCCTAGTGGCATAACCTAGGAATGCACAAGAACATTGTAGGTTTGGATGTTGAAATAACTATTCATTATTAAGCTGATTTGCCCCAGTAAGAAAAACAAATGTTAAAGCAGTGTGCTTAAAACCATAGTTGCCCTCCAGTCCACTAAGAACTGCCACAATCGGCACTCTTTGAAGGAGCAGTGAGTTGCAGAAGAAGTTTGCAAGTGGCTTGTTAAAAGCAACATGTCCAAATGAACATAACCAGTCATTCTTGTTGTTGCTGATTTTCACTCATGAGTGGCTACATGGAACACGCAAGCAAGAACTTTAATCTGGTTGTACTTCTTAGATTCAAAGCTTCTAGAGGTAAACATAATGCTCTGCATTGGATAGCAGTGATGGTTGTCAATCATATCTGACAGAACACAATGTGTTCCTGAATTCCCAGTTGTACGCAAGCTTCAGTGGTGAAGAAAGAGATTACTGTGAAGCAAATTTATTGGAAACACCAGGTTGCGAGCGCTAACCGGCTCTGAATTAACTAGCAGAAAACAATTTCTCTGTGGTGTAGCCATAACAGCTTGCTGTAGCTCTACCATCAAAATTAACCTTGTGAAAATTACTGTCACCAGCAATCTGGCCATGAATCTTGAACTATGTCCTAAGTGGCCACATTTTAGGATATGTGCAAACGCCCGCACCCATCAGTTCACAACTGAGCTACTGTTGCACATGCTACGCAGATCCTGGCGAAGTATGCAGTGCTGCCTGCACAGGCCGTTCGGTGTCGGATCCGTTCAGTGGCTCCCCCAGGTGGCCGCTCGACATGGCCGGTGCTGGTAGACCAAGGGCCACTGGAGCAGGCCTTTGAGGGTGCATTCCTCTGCCGACCAGCTGCGCAGAAAGATGGCGTCCACCTGGTCGACCTCGAACGCCAAGGCGGTGGGCCGTCCCTCGTCGAGACCTTGGTCGCTGCGGGGCTTGCTGCGGATGTGACCACCATTCCCCGTGAGCTGGGATCCACGTCCGAGGCCAGCCAGAGCCAGAAGCAAGCCCTGAGGGCCGTGATTTCACCTGCCGAGTTTGTTTTTCATCCGAAGCAGTATGTGGACATCAAGGTGAGTTTGCTGTGGTTGGTGGAGTGATCCTGTATAACTTCTTTTTGATTATTTAGGTGCATTAAACAAAGCATGACTGCTGGGATGCAAAAGTGACAGTAATACAATTTTCATATGCGTAGAGCCCTCCGTTATTGAGTCGTATAGAGATTGTCGCATTTTAGTGACAGTGAACAACCACACAGTACCAATCTACACGTGTCAATATTTTAATGGGGCATTTGCTATATGGGTGTTCCGTAAAATGATCAATTGTGAGTTCATTGTGCAGGGTAGTACAGCTGCGCGAATTGCACCAAAGTTCTACATTTGCAACTTGCTGCACCAAAACCATAAATATGCCTTTAATTGCGCCCGAGCTGCTCCAAAACACCGAGTGCAACCACGAAGGGTTTGTGTTCAGGCCAGTTTCAACGGGAAGTGGCAGCTAGATGAACAGCCTGGGTTTTCTCCATCCTCAAAATATTGGGAGTTGCCGTAGTTGTCGAATATCACACCACCGAGTATCGCACCATTCCAGCCTGCGTTTTGTTGCCTTCAAGTACGATAATGCACGACCATATTACATGCTCGCAAGGCCGTGTTTTATCAGGGACTAATGAGTTGCATGTCTTCATACTTTTCCTGTGAGACGTCAACACGTGTTCATGATCATACCTGCCAGCGGAGCCGGTAGACTATACCGGCTTTGCTGGCTTGGTTATCTGGCATCAGGAGGCAGCTGTGTTCCATCAGGAACACTCCAATGTTCAGTGTTTATTTCATTTTTGTGCGCTTGTTCTGCTCACGCTGGCACGAGTGCAAAAGCATCAAATTGGCTGTGCATAGCTTGCGAGGGACAACCTAGCAGCACACAAGTCGATCATTCAAGGACCGATTTTTCAGACATGCCTGATAATATACACCTTCACGGCACCACCACGTACCCCATAGAGCCAATGTATAAAGACGTCTGAAATTTTGGACACTGAAACTCCTTCGTCTACCAATTTTTCTGACTTTTTGCTGTGGCCGCTGGTCTGAAATGGCATTAATTGAAGCCACCTCCGCTGCCATTTTGGCTATCCCGCAGCCTTGAACCAGCGGTCTCGCATGACCATCCGCTAGTAGCCTAGTACACTCGAACCTCTTTATAATGAAGTGGAAGAAAGTGTAGAAAGTACAGGTAAACCTGGATATAACAAAATTGACAAATTCCCTAAAAATTTCGTTATAAAGAGGATTTCGTTATATGCAGGTTCGGCACGAAAATTCGAAAGAGAAACGCTTACCGTATTTACTCGATTCTAAGGTGCCCTCAATTATAACGCGCACCCGTTTTCCATGACCAAAGGAGAGGGGGAAAAAATCCTTTACAGTACCGCGCACCTCATGCTTTCATACAGAAATACAACGATCGCTCACGATTTACTCCCAATACACTAAAGTTTCAATGAACAAGAAAGTCCTAGTTACTGGATGCGTGGACGTGTGTAGTTTCACACAAGCGTGAGGCATCGTAAATGAAGAGCGAGCGACACGATGGCATTGTAGCGTCGTATAGTGTCACCTAGTATCAGGTTATTGAAGTGAAGCGCAGAGACTTGCGCAGTAACCAAAGAGTGGCGCTGCCAGCGCGTTGGAAAAAAAATAGTTTGTTTGGGTTTTTTTTTTTCTTTTTTCTTTTTTTTTTTTTTCTTCCTTCCTTCCTTCGGCAACATCAACTGGAAAAGGAGAGTGCTGGCTTGGGCAGGCTAGGCCAGCTGCAGCAAGCAGCAGGATCAGGTTTGAATGAAGGGAGGGGGAAAGGTCACGCCCGCGGCAGCAAGACCGCCGGTCGAGGGATGCAGGCCCGCCTTGCGCACGCTCGTACACACGTACGCATGCGCTCGCTCTCGCCTCGCAGTCGCCATGAATTTGAGCACGCCAAGCACGACGCCGCCACTTCGCATTCCGTCGCGGCGGAGAAGGTTCTTCCGGTTGCTGCTCGCACAAAAATGACAAAATTTGGGGCGAAATCTCGAGGTTGTGAGGAAAATTCGTTATTCCAAGGGGGTCTCCCGCTGCCACTTTGTTACGTAGAGGTCTAAAATACATGTGCTTCTATGGAGTCACGGCGGGGAATAGAAAAACTTCGTTATATCCAGGAATTCGTTATATGGAGGTTCGTTATAAGCAGGTTTAACTGTACTTCATTAGATCCGTTACTTTGTATATCAATTATTGTCTTTTACTGACAGTATGGCTAATGGGGTCACAATTCTAAAAATGGAAATAAGAACGCGGCATTGCGGCTCGCGAAACCTCTACAGCAATGCGTGCGATGAAATATGAATAAAATAACAAAAGAATCATCAGCGTGTGCAACATTTGACTTGGCACCCGACGCAACAGCCTTTAGAAAGCTGCCTTCTGTTCCATACCATACCATTCTGTTCCATTGTGACGGTCTTTCGCGTCCACTTTCCACTTGGCTCTTCGCGATTGAGCAGCACGTGGCACACTACGCAGCGCTCCGCTGTGTGATTGAGGAGGCAAGCAAACGAAACCTCCGTGCTTTCAGGGATGCCACACAGTTGCACTTTCCAAGGTCTAGTGTCGCGATCTAGAGGTCTAGCACTATGATCATCCGATCGGGCAGACCTGCTTCCCGTCGGCATCCATGCTTGCCCATGCTTGTGGAAGCCGGCCCCCTGCGCTCCTAGCTTCCACTGCATAGGCACAGAAAGGTGGGCAGTGGTGAGCATGTGGTCATAGAGGTGGGCAATCAGCCAGAGTGGTGGGCGGCAAAACCACCGCCGCCCCCCTGTGAGAACACTGAGGGAGTCTGAAAAATGGTTGACTGTATTTGGGTTAAAATCATTTCACACACCCATGTTGGTTTTGTTGAATACTATTTTCTTGTCTGGTGCTTCAGGTACTAGCACAAAGGAGACCATGAAGGGGTTAAAATAATGGGACTACCTTTGATATTGATACACTGCAATCCATGAGTTACCACATTGCAACTGCGTTAAAAACGCTTAAGCGTGCCTGATAACAAGTTATAGCTGAAAAATTGCAAAGCAGGGATTACAGAGACACAGTGACTGCTTCCGTCGAGGAGGAGCCATGCACCAAGTCATAACATGTTTGTAGTTGGGGGGAATTGGGTGGTTGTGCCTTTTGGTGCTGGCTTACCGGGGTTTTCGTTGTTCACTGTGACGCCACAGGTGACAGCCGTCGTGTCTATGTCAGAGGTGTGGTGCTGCCTCGTGGAATGTGTGGAGCCCATGGCCAAAGCTCTCCAGGAGGCTGGTGATGCAGCACCAAAGTTTCGTAATCCAGTGCCCGGCGAAGCCTGCGTGGCACGGCTGCCAGCAAAGGACGAGGGAGCCGAAGGAGACGCTGTACTCACACCCTGGGCACGCGCCGTGGTGAAGTCACGCCCTTCGCCGGCCAAGTTGGAGCTGTTCTTTGTCGACGTGGGAGGCACCAGGGTGGTACACCACACTGAGGTACATGCATAACTAGCGCTCTTCTTCGCTCGTTGGAGTGCTACAAAATGCTGATTTAGACCATGAAAATTCTTTGTCGGCACCTTATAAAAGTCCAAAATTTTCTCAACATATGCTGCTATGAACACACTACATAGCTTTCATACCAGTTCTCGACAGGTTACTGAACATGACTTGTTCCCCTTGCGACGAAGGGAGCCAGCCACAGTGTACAGTCGGCCACAACAGTTTACGGGATGCTGGGCCCGTGGAAAACGTGAATTTTCTGCTCTGTGGAGGTGTAGTAGCACTTCTAATTTAATGATCCACTATGTAGGTTGCAAAAGTTAATGCAGATATTGATTTCATGCATGTCCCCATGCTTCGCAAGAATCATGTTCTCGGAATCCTGTGTCCCTGTGACAGTGCCTTGGTATGGATGTCCTAGCTTACTGTCACAGTGATACAGCGATACCACACTGTTACCAAGCTATAGAGCTTCGCCATTACTATGAGTGACTAAATCATTTCAGGATGGACCAATGCCTTCTTAGGAGTAAGATGATAGATTGAATTTGCACAACCAACCAGAAATCTTGCAGGACTTGCCTGTTTCAGTTCTCTCTCTCTCTCTCTCTCACTAATAAACGCTTTTTGTCACTTTCTCTCTTCAGGTGAAACAAATACCACCAGAGTTGACTACCCAGCCCGGCTATGCATTCCAATGTGTCCTCAGCTGCAGTTTTCCTGCCGACACCTCCGAACTGTCGGCAAAAATACTGTACAAGGAGCTTGTGCTGCAGGTCAGCATGCTATACTCTTTGTTGCTTTGTATGTCGCTAGTTTGTTGCTATCCTTCGACAAATTCCCTGTTAAGCTGCACTCCATGCCAGCCTCCTGTGCCATCCAGTTGAGAGGCAAAACCTTTACTTAGGCTTGGGTATTAAAGTCATCGTATTAAAGTGTCCCACAGGGCAGACCTGAGCTTTTTTAGCCTCGCCTGCTTGGAAGTTTCTCAAGTCACGGTCAAGTTTCCAACTGTGTCATAATATGTCCCTTTACTGTAGGGCAGGCTGATGTGTGTGCACCACATTCAACCTATTCTAACGAGCCCCTGAATTGAATATGCACCGAGCGTTTGCAGATTCAAAGTAAAAAATTTGTGCTCTCAAATCTAACACACACCCTACTTTTTTTACAATAAAAAAAGAGCCAGTATGCACTCAACTTTCATAATTACACATAATTGACATTCAGAATTTTACCTTCACAGAATGGAAATTTATTTATGCTGGATGTTTGTCGTCATCACCGTTGGGAGCTTTTTGTCCCTGTTAGTGAATACCGTATATACTCGTGTAAAGGCCGCCCTCGCGTAAGGGCCGCACCCCTACTTTGAAAGGAGAAATTTCAAAAAAAAAGTTCGAAAAGTCCCGCCAGAACGGTGTAGTTAGTTCAATCGAAGCTAGATGGCGCTGCCAGTTTTCCGCTTCCGCCAGTCAAGCCGTTGAGCTGGTTGAGCCAATGCCTCCTAGGAGGCGTTGGTTGAGCGTTGGCGTACGGCGCCATGATTGCTTTGTGTGGTGCATCATTTGCATCGTGTCGCCGGCGAACTGGTGTCACTCCGTCACTAGTAGTGAGCCCTGTTTGAGCCAGCGCAGGTGACGGAAGATGGGCTGGCATTTGAGATCGTTCACTGCTTCATTTAAACTGCAAGTGACTGAATATGCCGAGGAGCACGGCAACCGAGAAGCTGGACGCAAGTACGACGTAGACGAGAAGCGCGTGCGTTACTGGATAAAGCAGAAAGATGCCCTCGCCGCTACCAACAGGAGCCGAAAGGCGTTTCGCGGCAAGAAGTGCAAATACCCGGAACTCGAAGGCGAACTCGTCAAATATGTCATCGACACTCGAAATGACGGCTGTGCTGTATCAACTGACATGGTACGCGTGAAAGCCCTGAACATCGCTCGCCACATGGAAATACCCAAGGCACAATTCAAGGCAAGTCGGGGGTGGGCTACGCGGTTTATGAACCGGAACCAGCTCTCTATCCGCCGCAGAACGACGATTTGTCAAAAACTTCAAAGTGAATACGAAAGTCATGTGGTTAAATTTCATCGCTTTGTGAATGCTCTCAGGAGGGAACATGAGTACGACCTCTCCCAAATTGGAAATGCGGACCAGACTCCTGTGTGGTTCGACGCACCTGAAAGCACCACAGTGGATTTAAGGGGCACGAAAAGTGTGTCTGTGCGCACGACCGGCGCAGAACGTCAAAGATGCACTGTGATGCTGTGCATCACGGCAGATGGCAGAAAACTTCCGCCGTATGTCGTGTTTAAAAGAAAGACTCTCCCAAAAGAAAAGTTCCCTCAGGGAATCATCATACGTGCCCAGGAAAAAGGTTGGATGGGCGAGGAACTCGTTGTAGACTGGATCAAGACCGTATGGGCAAACAGACCTGGAGGCCTGTTACAACGGAAAGCCCTCCTTGTTCTGGACATTTTCAGGGGCCACTTGACTGACCGCGTCAAGGACCGACTCGCCACGACTCGCACAGACTTGGCCGTTATTCCTGGAGGGATAATGAGTGTGCTGCAGCCGCTTGATGTCTACATTAACCGTCCTTTCAAAACGGAATTTCGCCGATGCTACTCGGAATGGATGGCTGGAGGCCATCATGAGAAGACCCCTACGGGACGGCCGAAGCGGGCATCACTCCGAGTGTGTGCGTGGATTTTGAGTGCGTGGTGTGCCGTGTCATTGGAAACAGTTGCGAAAAGCTTCAAGGTAACTGGAATTTCGAACAGCATGGACGGTACTGAGGATGATCGTCTCTGGGGGGATGCAGAAGCCGAGGCAAGCTCTTCCGAGGGCGAGGGCAGCGATAGCGACATGGAATCTAAATAAAAACATTCCTGGCATGTCATTTGCGACTCTCTTGCACACTTCTACTGCTGCGGAAACAGTATAGACCTTTGGCGAGCTGTCATCGGCCTGGTTCGTGTAAGGGCCGCACCAAGCAAAAATTTCGAAAAAAAAAAAGTGCGGCCCTTACACGAGTATATGCGGTAACAGCATATCATCCTATATTCCATCCACTGAGCTTGAGATTCCTTGTTTCTTAAACGACATTGAAAGCTTCGCAAGCATGATACAACTACATTAGCCACTACATGCAACTGTATTCTCATAAATGCCCACACTGCGATCAATGCGCAAGGCTTTACCACATGGCATGGGCGTGCGCAAGCACACCACAGCTCACACCTATAACACACCCGATTACACGGCAATGAGAGGCAGCGCTGTCCAGCTTCGACTAGACGGACCAGCTCAACCTGGTCAACCGAGCGAGAAGGGCAGCTATGGCTGCTGGACTCCTGGTCTGAGGGGACTGCTCACTGCAAAGCGGAGGAGCTACCTACGCTAGCGTGCTCTTTTGCATAAAGTTTATTCTCTCTCTCTTGTCCTCCTACAGCTTAACCAACAGATAGTAGCCACATTCTAATTGCTCATTGTGAAGTGCCATCAACAGCTCAATACGAAATGAAGTCTGCCAAGGCATCTAGCCAAGAGCAGCCAGGAATTAGCATGTGCTGGCAAGCGTATGTCTGATCTGACCTTAAGTTTTGCATGGTTCGAGGCTATTTGAGTGTTCAAAGCTAATAGAAATTGGCAAGACCCGATAGCTACCACACTGATAAGCAGTGTGGCTAAAGTGTAATTCCAACGCGGGCGAGCATTAGTAGACGATAGTTGGCTATAGTATGGTAGTCGTACTTCCGGACGTACATAATTCCTATCAAAATTTGAAATACAGATTTTAGCTTACCTCAGCCTGTTTATTAAACTGCGTCAATAAATATACACAGTAACAGTAAGAAGACTGATCCAAACGCCCTTCTAGATTGATGTCGGCTATCGGCCAATAGCAGACGTCTAGGGAATCTGCTATATGACGAAATATGGCAGCCAGAAAAGAGTGAAAAGGACTCTATTGAAAAGAGAGCGTTTGAGAAAACGGTGACTTCATGCTCTGCTTGTGAGCCCCATGCGCCGTGCATGAGTACAAAATTTGGCCGAGATGTCCACAGCAGCGTATGCCATCCAATGAAAGTGTTTTTTTGCCAAGCCGAAAGGGTGATTCAGGGCCCCTTTAACATACCTAACAGTGTTAAGAGGGCGTCTGCACCTCTTTCTCAGTAAACAGAACTCCTTTTAATTGGAACACATTTATCAGGTCCCTTGAGGTGTTCCGTTTAACGAGATTCTTATGATCCCCAGGTATACAATCTGTCGGTTATAATGACCACATTTCAGTGCTTTTCTGAGTGCAATTACGATTTTCTGACCCTCCCTATAAAACTGCTTCCAGATATAACGAACGTTTTTTAAAATTAATGCACTGCTACAACAAACGCTTCGAAGCCAGTCATGGTAAAAAGAGAGCACACGCGAAGCGCCAAAGCACAGAAGCGCAACCAGACTGCGCACATGGCTGCGCCCCGCTCCAGTCCAACCGCCATGATGATACGGCCTTTGAGATGAGCATGCGACCACCTCATGCTGATTTCGAAAGCTATGAAGAAGGTAACGCGTTTTCAAGGCACGTCTCCTGGCAGGCGCTGGCGCAATATTGAGTGCCACGATGGCATCACTCTCGTTTTTGCACAATTGTCCGTGCGACACCATGTGCATTACGCCTGTCTCAACAATTTGGAACGACCATCTATGTCTTTCCACCAAAGGAGCAATGGCCGCTCAAGCATTCCTGTCGACGCGGCCCGAGTCGGCAGCAACGCTGCACCATGCGCTGCCGCCACGCAATGTTGCAGAGCGTCGGCTGCTACTATGCCCATTATCAATCGATCACGGTGCAGCGGCACTTCGTTGTCGCGTTTGCTGATAACGGTTTGAGGTGACTTTTCACCTTTCGAACATCGCGCGCGCACGTGTGTGTGTGTGTGTGTGTTTTATAGCTCGAAGCGACATAGATAATGTAATTTTACAGCTCTTGTGTGGCTGATGCACAGGCATGATGCCGAGACCTGCGCAGAATAGTGGCATGCCGCAGTAGTTTCCGAAGTTGACTCTTCCGACCCACTAGAACGGTTTGCTCTCATGTGCCAAATACAGTCATGTCTCGCTGCTAGTAAAATACATCACCAGCTCTCAAATAAAAAATGATGGCTGTGCTTGCAGTTTCAAAATTACAGGTGATCAGAACCGGGTGCCATTTTGAAAGAGCTAGACGCCGCCACATTTCGTTCTGTAGGTGGGCATTTATAACGCAAGTTTGCAGCTAGGTGCGGGAATGCACCGGGAACACAAATGTTACTGAAAATGTGGTTTTCGGGCCAAAGTGGTGCTGAATTGTAACTGCTGACGCCAGCTTCAGTGCAGTTAATTTTTTAGCGTTTTAAGGGCAAGTCCATATGTAACAAACTACTGATATAACGGCCACTTTTTGCGGAATTATCGAATTCATCATAAACGGGTTTGACTGTAGTTTGAAACCCATGACATTACACTGGGGTACCTGCGCTGGGGTTTTAGTGCGAAAATAGAGAAAAAAAGAGAGATTGAGCTTTAGCTGTCTTTGTCTTGTAAAAATCGACCCCTTACAGGGAAATTAACGAAAATAATTTTTAACATATGATTTATCAGTGTAAACTGAACAAGTGTCTCTTTAGTATCCTTTACGGTCATGCATAAGTATGTGTACATTGTCTGTGTAGGCTGGTGGTTGGGTAAGGTAGGACAGGGTAAGCATCGTGGGTAGTTATGGGATGTCCAATTCACAATCCACCCCTTAACTTTGTCAGGTTGAACAGCAGCTGGAACCTGCGAAGGTGATTGGGTCCCTGTTTGACACCTCCGGAGACAACGAAGTGAACATCTTGGACACCTTTGCGCACCCGCTACCAGAGGGTGCTCCAGCTCGTGAGGAATCTCCCATCCCCGAAGAAATTCCCACCCCAGCAGAGCAGGTGCAGGAAAGCCAACCCGTGCTGGAAGATGGTGCTGTTGCAGCTGGTACAGCCACTGTTACAGCTGGTACAGCCACTGTTACAGCTGGTACAGCCACTGTTGCAGCCGATACAGCCGCTGTTGCAGCCGATACAGCCGCTGTTGCAGCCGATACAGCCGCTGTTGCAGCCGATACAGCCGCTGTTGTAGCTGATATAGCCACTGTTGCAGCTGATACAGCCGCTGCTGTGGATGATACAGCCGCTGCTGTGGATGATACAGCCGCTGCTGTGGATGATACAGCCGCTGCTGTGGATGATACAGTCACCCCTGCTGTCAAATCTGTAGCTCCCAAGCCTGAAGTGACCAGACTGCCTCCGGAGAGAAGTTCAGCCCCAGCTAGGACATCGTCCCCCACCAGGGCGTCTCGGCCACCTTTCTATCGGGGTGAGCCTAACTACGCTGGCAATGAGTATGGTAGCTTTAATGATGATGATGACTGTGTTGGCGAAAGCAGTGTCCATGGCCAGCAGGGTAGTGCTGTTGATGGCTATGGTGGTTGTAGAAGTACTATTGATGGTTATGATAGTGTTGCTGATGGTCAACAAGTTAGCGGTCATGAAACCACTGGCAATGCTGAGTATGGTAGCACTAACGGTGATGTTGATTCTGATTGTGAAAGCAGCGATCAGGGCCAGCAAAGTAGTGGTGATGATGGCCACGATGGTTGTAGAAGTATTGATGACAATGTTGATGTTAGCAATGTTTGTCATGACAGTGTTGCTGATCAGCAAGTTAGTGGTGAGGACACCACTGATGATAATTGTAATAAACTGCATGTTAGTGGCGCTGATGCCTTAGGCAGTGGCGACAGGCCACATGAGGAGTGAGGAGTTGGCAGTAACTAGTAACTATACAAGTTTCACTTGATGCAACATAATTGAGCACAGCCTCGTTCATCTATGTCACACTGAAATGGTATGGTGAAAGTGGTGTCAGGAGCGAACAAGGGGAAGCGTAGCTGGAACTGCACTCATAATTGTAAACAGGGAAAGGCCACTGTTGGGTGGAAGGATTCCATGGCATTAGTAACATGTGCGCTACAGCTTTAATGTTACAGTTGGTTCATCAAGGGCTATCCTCCATGCTTCGCTGCAGAAATACCTGAATTTTTGTAATGCAGCTAACATATTTTGTTGTGCATTATGACATGGTGACACATTTAATTGCATGTTTGCGTAAACAGGCTCTGCATGTTTTGTTGGCACATGGCACGTCGACACCTTTAAGCATTCCTAGGTAGCTTTCACCAAGTAAGCGCTAGCTAGCTCTAGGGCTTGATATAACTGTCTGTGGCTTTGAACGTTGTGGGTTGCCCTTGCCCGCTGCATGCATGAGCTTTTTTTTTTTTTATTAGTGAAACTGCTAAGCTAATGGCTAGCCATGGACTTGCTGTAGTTGTGGCTTGCTTGCATGCTTGTTATGGTGTGGGTCTGCTTCTGAATGTGCTTTTCTCTCTCCCTTCTCTTACTGCGCTGCCACCCCCTCACGCAGGCCCCAGCAGCTACACGATCGTGCCATGCTATCCTCCACTTTCAAAAATATCTGGCAAGATGGCAGTTTATGTAATGCACGCCGAAGATCTCTCCTGCTTCTACATCATGCGCAAGGAACAGGAGCATGCTCTGGAAAATCTTGCCACGCGGCTTGAAACTTACTATGTCGAAACTCCCGAGCCCATCGTGAAACCACTGCCCAAGCTGCCTTGTGTGGTCTTCTACCCGCAGGACGAAGCCTGGTACCGTGCTAAGGTTGCGGTAGATGGCTCATGTGTGCACTTCGTTGACTATGGCAACAGTGACATCGTTCCGGAGGTTAGAGCCATTGCTGCAGAGTTTCTCGAGGTGCCGCCGTTTTGCTACAAATGCAAATTGGATGGGGCAAAAGACCTTGCCGGTGTTCCTGGCGTAGTCAGCGCGTTCAAGGAGATGATCGCAGATGCAGAGCTAGAGCTCGAGGTGATGACCTGGGGTCCAGAGGTCACCGTGAGGCTTTCTAAGGGAGGCCAGGATATCACCACAGCGCTCAAAAGTCGGTTTCTCTGTTCTGAACCCGCAGCGTTGACAGTGGGTGCTCCAGAGGAGCCTGCTGTTTCCTTAGTGGACACACTTGCTACTGAGCCTTCTCCCGCTGATGCTAAAGGCCGTGCACTTTGCACAGTGAGCCACGTTGATAGCCTAAGCTCATTCTTTATGTTGTTCTCAACCAAGCTAGACGTTCTTACCAACCTGGTGGACAAGCTGCAAGAAGTACTAGCTTCTAATGCTCCCACCGTAGTTGAGACACCTGACAGTAGTACTCTCTACGCTGCTCTTTACTCCGAGGACAACCTCTGGTACAGGGCTAGGGTTGAAGGTCCTGCGGAAAAGGGTGGCTTCAAGGTTCGTTTTGTTGACTACGGAAATGCTGAAACAGTGGAGTCTGTGGTTTCTCTGGACTCCGAAGAGTTGCGTGTTGAACCATTCTCCATTGAATGTCGGCTTGCTGATGTCGGAGACACTGGTGATGTTGATGCTGTTGAGAAATTCAGAGAGCTTGTCCTGGACTCGGATCTTTTGGTTGAAACAGTGAAGCCAGGAAAGCCGATGACAGTTCGACTGTTCACCCTAGATGGGGTCGATCTGCACTCAAAGCTGCCACTTCAGAAGACGTACAGGGCCCTGAAAGTTCCACTTCACCAGAAAGCTCATGTCCACATCATCCACGTTGAGTCTGCAACAAACTTCTTTGTTCACTTCAATGACCGTCTGGATGCCTTGGAGTCTCTGACAAAACAGCTGCTTGAAGTTCCAGTAAATGAAAACGCACCAGCAGATATGTCACTGCCGTGCATGGTCTACTGGACGGACGATCTTCCCTACAGGATCACTGTCATCGAGGGTAAGAATGAATCTGAACCCGGGGGCACAGCACAATCTCTAGTCAAGTTTGTCGACTATGGAAACACTGACACTGTGGAGCGAGCTGGAATTCGCCAGCTTCCTGATGCACTGCTGGCTGAACCCCTCTTTGCCATCAATTGCACCCTTGACGTCCCTGAAGGGAAATTGGGCCAAGAAGCAACTGAGAAGCTCCAGCTTCTGGCCGATGCAGGGCCAGCCTCCTCTCTGTTGGCTGAATTCCTGGGAGAGAGGAATGGCTGCTATGTTGTTCGTCTTCTGGACATGGGCATGGATGTCTTGGAGAAGTTGCAGGGGGCTGCACGAGACGCCTCAGAAGGTGGCAGTGGAGACGTCACCGGTGACGACTCAGTTTTTGAAGGACCTACTGAAACACCTGAGGATGTACCTGAGGCCCCTGCCACGGAAGGAGCAGACAAACCGGACGATGGTGCTCCCACAGAGCTTTTGGCTGAACATGTTCCTGAAGGAGGCAGTTCAGATATTGCAAACCTCACTGTGGTGGCCACCAGTTGCAGTATGGCTGAACAGGCTCTCGAGGAGACACAAGTTTCAGAAGAGGCAGCCATCCTGGTACATCAAGGTGAACCCACCCAGTGCTTGGAGGCTGAAACCTCCCAAGACACTTTAGAAGACAAGGAGGCCCTGGAGCTTGCTGTAGGAGCTGAGTCTTTAGAGCGGGAAGGGCCACTAAATGAAGTACCAGATGTTGTAGCTCTTAAGGATACTCAGAGCAGTGAAGCCTGTGAAGACCTGCCTAAAGAGGATGCACTTCCAGAACCAAAGTGCACTGGCTCAAGTGTGCTGGTAGATTCTTATGGAAATGTTTCAGATGAAGCCAAATTGGATGGAGAAAACTTGGCAGTGCATGGAGGTGCCACATCCTCCAGTGTGCCTGAAGACAGTGCAGTGGATCGTTCAGCAACACTTCAAGAAGAGGTTGTGCTTCCACAAGAAGCCACTGTTAGTGCTGCAAATTCTGCAGCTGTTATTGATGGCAGCATGCTTCCAGAAATACCTGAATTTGGCAATGAAGATCTGTCTATTCTGGCTGAGGACAACACTCTGACAGAAGATACGTGCGAGGCAGCAGTCTTCGAAGGCACAGTATCTGAGGACAAAGCAGACACCGAAGCTGCCAAAGAAGGTGCAGGGGCACTACACACAACTGCTGCTGACATCGATCAGAGTGCAGATGTGCAGATAGGTGCATCGGTGCAGCCAGAAAATGAAATCACCGACTACACCACAGCCGAAAAGTCAGCAGGCTTGGGCATTGTCAATTTGGCTGACGAGCAGTCTGCCTTGGCTGGGTCTGGTGAAGCGTACGTTGCCAAGACACTGAGTGAGGAGGCACAGCAGGAGAAGCCAAAGAGAGAATCAGATGCCTGCGACGGTAGCGCTGTGTCAGAAGTGGGCCTGACGCCAAAAGGAAACGATGCACTTTCCTCACCACAACAAGCGGGCGTGGATGACAGCTCTGCGATAGGCGCAGCTGCCACTGTACCAACCACCATCTCAAACATTGGAGCCGGCGGTGATGGAACACCAGCGGTTGTTCCAAATGGTTCCATGGCACAGTCCAGTCCCATCACACCACGTTGCTTCAGGAAGCGACTTAGCCTGGACGACTGCCCAATCCCTGGCGCCTGCACCAACGCAGAACTGCTGGAAATCCCGAGCGAGAATGTGAACTGAGGACTAAGACATCGACGGGTTGCTAGTGCAAGAGTGTGGCAGTTTGTGAAAGTGCCTGCGGAGAGTGCTTACACTATAGCTTTGCCTTTTGCCCTTTCTTTGTTGTCTTTTTTCATCCTCGGCATTCATTTTTATTCAAGCATATAAACCTTATGCCTTATGATATAATTATTTAAAATTTCAAATGTTTCATTCAGTATTCTGCAGGTGTGCACTTACAAATGCACATTTAAAACCTGTTCAATTTCATCACGCTAACTAGAAACTAGATTTTTTTTTTCTTTATTGGTATTGACCCATCATTCATTCCTACATTCGTGTATATCCAACTGCATTTTGCGCTTCTGTTTCCCATGGTGTGCAATCTTGGTTCCAAGTTCATATGTTGGTGTGTATAAGATTTATAGTGTGTTTTGTTTGCAGTTTGGAAAAATAAAAGATATATTTTTCACTGATTTTGTTTAAAGATTCTGTCTTCTTAGTTCCAGCTGTCGGAAATTCAATTGTATTTTCGCTATCGCACTGTGCTCCAATTATGCTGGATTGAATCATGTGGATTAAAGACGCGTGCAGTAGTTGGCTGCAAAAATAATGACTGGCATATTAAGGAATGGAATGAATCTGTGGCCAAGTTCGCGGACCGCTGCTGAAACTGTGCGTACCCGTTTGGCACTTCGAAATGTACGGCTTTCCTCGAGGATACAGAAATGTGCTCATTCGCCAGCGTTGTGTCGCTACAACCTTCAAAGAAAAGGCTTCAGCCGCGGAACGTCCGCAAGGGTGAGTACCGCTCGTTAAACAGTGACAAAGGGAGCAGCGCCGCTTTCTGTCGTAGCAAGTTTCGCGCTCAGTATCTGCACCCATCTAGCCCAACTGGCACGGAAACTTACGCCCACTCTATCGCCAATGTGGCAAGAATAAGTGAATGTGTGCACACTTGAATATATGCGCACTATATATACGCATAATAAATGACGGACTACATCGACGGCGCACGAATGGTCGAAGCTGAATATTTCGCGGCGGTACACAAGCGAGTTACTAGACAGTTTTAGTTTAGCGTTTTTACGCTCCGCTTAGCCGCTGAGCGGAGCGCAAGCACGAATGCGCATGCGCTCTCCGCTTAGCCGCAAGTGGGCTAGCGGAGAGCGCATGCTGCCGTCTTTCGCTAGCGAGGGTGGGCGATGCACGCGCCATCTCTCGCGCGTGCATCGAAGCACCTTGCATCGAGGCACCAGTCGTGCGAGCGCGAATAACTTGTGTAATACAGCTCCAACTGGTTCTTTAAGTAAATAAAGTGAACAGCACAGCTAACAAAAACGTCGCCAGCGCATTGTCGTCATAAAAGATTGGATTGGATTCGAAATGCAACCTCGCTGGCTATCACGTGTCGTTCACCAAGTCGACGCTTCATTTTCCAGTCGATAAAATGGACCGGTTACGCATTACAAGCACCCGTCTAGATACTTCATGAACACATAAGTTATATATATTCGTTTTACTTTGTAAAAGTCACAAAACGGTTTTTTTATTTTGTTTCGCTACGCTGAATTTGGCCAGAGGACGCTGCAACTACGAAAGGTCTAGGGTGCCTCGATGCCCAGCGCCGCCATATTGAGTCACACGAGCTGAGACTCGGCTACGCTTGCGTTCATAAATAGTGTTACTCGCGGCGCACTTCCAAGTGCTTTGCCTTGATGAGGATTTTTTTATCGGTATCGCATCTGCACATCTTTATAACCAATAGCCGTTAACTCGTCGAAGGTCCAAGACGTAAATGTATGGCGCCGGGAACATGCCCCAAGTTGCCTAATTCAATTTACATTTAATATGCCGTGTGTATGTTTGAAATACGCACTATTTTTTTTTTTTTTGCGCTTCGATGCTTGGTATATAAGGTTTGCGACCCCCTGTGTGTCGAAGTTTTTCTTTTTCGCTGTTGTATTTTGGTTTACACGTCACGCCTCCTTTACCGTAGCCAGCCACTCGCGCACGGCGGTTAGTTTCCCTTGCGTTGCGCGTGCCCTTCGCGTTCGTTGCAATTATTTGACGATATCTACGCGCAATTTTGCTTTTTTTTTTCCACAAAACTGTGTGCTGACAGGATTAAGCTGGTGTAAAAATAACTGCGATGTGAAAATAAGGTTTAGTTAGTGCTGTAGTTACATGTAACGTAACTTGTCTGTGTCAATCTTGCGTAGTACACACAAGAAACCCAACGATGCACAAAATACATTTACTTATAATGTCTAGTACAATCAATCATGAAAGAGATATGTACATGAAAAATTATATGTACTGTGTGGCGCCTGAAGGTTATGTTGAAAGACGAGATAAAAAAAATTCGCAAGGTAGGCTCGACACACAATTCGGGATAGTGAGAGTTTTTTTTTTTTTATTTATTCATTACATGGGGGGGGGGGGGGGGGGTTCAAGTGAGTACATCAACCTTATTACACAAAATATAAATCGAAAACAAGAATGCAAACAAGAAAACCCAACCGCGGGTAATATTAATCAAGATATCCAGCCAGAATACATCAGCTACCATCGAGTACGTCGCATCAGCCAAACACATCGATGGCGAGTACAGAACATTTTATAAATAACCATTAGAACACTGATAACTACATTGACAAAATAACACTGCATACATATCGCGTATAAAAACCGTAAATGAAACTAAGACAGTCAAATACAGATTAGTAATGTTTTTCACTTCGAAAATATAGTCCATGATGATGTAGGGCTGTTGACTTTAACAGACGGCGCCCATCCTGTCGATTTCCCTCGTACTGGTCCTCTTCAAAGTGTTTCTAAGTACAAGTAAAACAACAAAAGTGATTATTGATATGAAAAGTTGCCTTGTAAATACAGAGAACCCATTACAGTGCTAAAAAATAAATTTTCGCAGAAGTAATGCTGTATTACCTCGCTTCACACGTTTCGAAGAAATGCACAAGCTACAACAGACACCATGCCAGAAAGCGCCGAAACATTTTGATCCCATGATGCCCCTTAACTCTACTGCACCTGGGCATACCGTGCACAGGCATTTAAAGACCGTCACAGTACCCTCTACAATCGGGAATGAGCACGAATGACCATCGGCTTACGAGCACCACGCTACAAATATATTCGTCTAAAAAATCAGCTATATAGCGTAACAACCTGAGATCCGCAAGATATCTGCTGAGAATAGAGAAAATCACAATGCTTCGCTTGCCACGTACACAACAGCCGCTCTCCCCAGAAGAAGCACTGCGTTCTTTAGTCCCAAATAACCAGTAGCGAAAAAAGAAACTGAGGGAAAATAAAAAAAAAAGAAACAAGAGACACACGATGTGTGCTTCCCGTGAAAAAGTAAAATAGGTGGTTTACATGACGAAGGCTCCACCTTCGCAAGTTTGATGTGAACGCCCTCGAGGTGGTTCTCCGCAAAATTTACAAGCGTGCTCTCGACCTCCCGGTCAACACGTCCAACCAGCGCCTCCTGGGCCTCGGAATGGTCAACACCTTCACGGAGCTCCGAGAAGCACACTTGCTGAACCACTACACAAGACGCCGTCGGGTCGCCGCCTTCTTGCCCGATTACACATACAACATCCAACACTAACGGAAGAGCGCGTGCGCATCCCCGAAATCTGGAGATGCGCCCTGCACGTGCGCCCTCTTCCGGCCAACATGACACGAGACGACCATAGTGGCCGGCGCCTCGCGCGGGCAGAAGCCTTGGCACGTCACTATGGAAACAAACATGGAGTATTCTACGTGGACGCCTCCGGCCCACACCATGGGGGTTGGTACACGGCCGCAGTCGTCCATCAAAAGACCGCGGTGAACGGCCTTACGTTCAAAGCACAAGACATAACACATGCGGAAGAGGTGGCCATCGCGCTCGCCGCCGCACATCAGGACTCGCGGGTGATCATCACCGACTCGCAAGGGGCCTGCAGGAACATCGAAAAGGGCTTTATACCCTATTTTGCATACCGCATACTTCAAAGCAGCGATTATCTCGTGGCCCCCGCGTCCCGCACGATAATATGGACTCCCGCGCACACGGGTCTCGAGGGCAACGAAGCAGCTGACGCCGCTGCCCGCGCGCTTACTCTCCGGGCATCGCCCTCGCCTCCCCTCGATGCGGACTCCGAACCCAATCCGGCTTTTACCTTTAAGGAAATCACCCAACATTACCAATTCGCCCACGCAATCTTTCCTAAGCCCTGTAAGGGCCTCACGAAGGCGGAGGAGCGTTTACTCCTTCGCCTCTATACTAAAACACTGCTGTGTCCGGCAGTCCTAAAACATTTCGACCCTGCTTGCACAGGGGAGTGTCCACATTGTGGGGAAAAGTCTTCGGACATTTTCCACATGCTGTGGGCATGCCAATCCACCCCGCACCTTCCCCCTATACCCAACCCTATCCGGGAGGACTGGCAGGCGGCCCTGCTCGGCTGCTCCGACCTGGCGAGCCAGAAGGCCCTCCCTGGTCGTGCGTGACCAAGCCGCGGGTATAGCCAATGGGCTTCTGTAATGAGGAGCCCACCTAGTATTTATAAGGAACGTCCCTTAAGGATCGGTCCACACCCTCCCTGTCAATACTTTGGCCAATAAAGTTTTTCAGTCAGTCAGTCAGTCGCGAGCGCCGTAAATGAGACCTCGCGCGACGCGGTTGGCTTCCTCGTTGAGATTGGGAGCGGGGGACTCGCAGGAGGTGTGGGCTGGGAACCTAATGATGTATCTCTCCGAATTCCTCTGATGATATCAGCTGGCCTTTCCCGTGGAGTATGTTAGCGGCCTCGGGCGATATTCTTCCTCGCGCGTAGTTTCTGATGGCTGCATGACTGCGAGTCGCTGATGACGTATCTACATTTGGGGGATATTAAGGCCTGAGCGATAGCTACTTCTGCAGTATTATTAGAGCGTGTCGAGCAGGCGCTTATGCACTCGTGGTCGGAGTTTATTACTTCCGCGACGTAGGATTCCTGACTCGGGTACTCCGCTGCGACCATGAACAACGCCTAAGTGGAGCTTTAGCTCTGCTTTCTCTCCTGCCGTGATCAAGTTCGCGGTGCATGTTTTTGGGCAGATTGGGGACGTGGATATTTTCCCTGATTACTTTGGGAACAGACACTTTACATTCTTGTTGATTGTGATAGCATCCCTAACTTGCCGGGGATACTCCTGCCAGTGCGCGAACTGGCTAGTCTCTCCAACTGAACAATCTGTTGAGCCTCCATCAGCTCGATCCTCTAACGTGTTGTGTATGCCCAGTTGAAGTAGTCGCTCGGTGCTGGTACTATCTGGAAGGCCTAGAGCTTGCTTCTCCGCCTTTCGTATGAGTGCGTTGATCTTATTTTTTTTTTTCGGCTGAATACCAATTGAGGTATGCCGCCACGTATATAATGTGATTTATGGCGAAGGAATAGATACGTCTGACGACGTTAGTTTCCTTCATTTCCTGTTTTTTTTTTTGTGACTCTTGATAAGCCTTATTGCGTTAATTGGCGATATTGGTTACTAGCCTCTTCACGGTTTCTCCGTTAGTGCCCTTGGATTCGATGATGAGTCCTAGGATTCTGATCTGTTCCACTATGAGGACAGCCCTGCCGTTTTTGGTACGAACTTGGATTTCTTCATAGGCTCGGTCCCGGTTGTAACCCTTCTGTGGTCTACCTCTGAGCGTGGGTCGATAGAGGAGGAGTTCGGATTTATCTGGCGAGCACTCGAGGCCAGTACCTTCTAGATACTCCTCGATTGTGTCGACGGCGTTCTGGAGTCTCTGCTCTATCTCTCCGTCGCTACCTTCTGACACCCAGATGGTGATATCATTTGCATATAAGGAGTGATGTATTCTGTGTACAGAGTTGAGCCGTTCTGGGAGTCCTATCATTATTAGATTGAACAGCTAGCTTGGTGGATATGACTGAACCCTGTGGGGTGCCAGCGCTACCCATGTGTCTCTCCTCAGATCTGAGTTCTCCCACTACGAGGGATGCCGTTCTGTACGTTAGGAAGTCCTTGACATAATTATATGCTTTCGATCTTAAGCTTAAGAAGTGGCTTATCTTATTTAATATAGCTGCATGCGCTGCTTTGTCGAAGGCTTTTTTTTTAGGTTTAATCCTAGTGTCACCCTAGTCGATCTTGTTTAATTGTCTAGGATCTGCTGTTTGATTTGCAGCATGGCACAAATGTGGGCCGACATTGGTGACTGTGCAGAACGGGCCCAAGCGCAATGGCACGTACCCCTATGGACTCCGGCTGGTGGGCTCCGGGACCTGTAACGAGCCCATGGAACTCCCCTTGTCCAACACCCTCTAGTAAAACTTCGTTCTCTCCGTCGCAGCCGAGCGTGCGTGCAGCTGTGTCTCTCCGACTTCAACATGTGTAGGTCACGCATCGTACGAACTCGTGAACAGCAGACAACACGGGTTACGAAGAACAGCGCCGACAGCAGCACCGTGAGAGAGCGCGTGTTCGCCGTGCCGATGTTGCAGTTCGGGCACGAGAACAGGCCCGGGTGGCCGAGCGCAAGCAGCAACCGAGGATCCGGCAGCCTACCAAGCCGTCGTTTAATGAACCGTCGGGATTAACCCAGTGATAAACACCGGGGCCGCACGTTTCAGCTTCGCCGGCTAACCGTCTGTATACGGAGTGCTTGGGCGGTGATTTTTTGGATAGCTTGGAATACATATTTAGCCCCGCTTTTAGAACAAGTATCATATGAGCTGCTCGCGCCGTTTGGACATGGCTTAATCAGCACCGAAAGCGCTTTTGCATGTTCTCTGAAGCTGTGGCCAGCTTCGTGTCGGCCACCCAGTCAGCGTCTACGATATCTCCCGAAACAGATATTTACTAAGCCGCACCGACGCCATACAGTCATACACATCCATTGTAAACACGGAGGCAGTTGAGGCAAGTTATGGACGCGTCACCACGTTATCAAACATGGTAGAGGCCGCGAAAATTCAATAGCCACTGAACAAAACTGCGGGGAGTAGACCAAGGAGGTTAAGGTTAAAGTATATAACCTCCTTGGAGTAGACTGACCAAGTTGCTTTGCCTAATTAGCCACCGTAGCCTGATTCGAGGACTACATATCCGTTGGCTGCCACAATGGATGTATTCTTATTTACTGGTTATTGACTCACAGGGGACCCTGATATCATGAGAAAGAAATTTACAGAAGAATAAAATTGTGTTGGAGTGCATACGGCAGGCATTACAAATCCTGACTGCGAGCTTACCACTATCGTTGAAAAGAAAAGTGTACTATCATTGCATTCTACCGGTGCTAACATATGGGGCAGAAACCTGGTGGTTAACAAAGAACCTCGAGAACAAGTTAAGGACCGCACAAAGAGCGATGGAACGAAAAATGTTAGGCCTAACGTTAAGAGACAGGAAGAGAGCGGTGTGGATCAGAAAGCAAACTGGGATAACCGATATTCTAGTTGACATTAAGAGGAAAAAATGGAGCTGGGTAGGCCATATGTAATGCATACAGGATAGATAACCGGTGAACTGTTAGAGTTACAGAATGGATACCAAGAGAAGGGAAGCGCAGTCGAGGACGGCAGGTGGGGTGAAGTTACGAAATTTGCAGGCGCAAGTTGGAATCAGCTAGCGCAAGACGGGGGTAATTGGAAATCGCAGGAGATCGCTTCGTCCTGCAGTGGACATAAGTATAGGCTGATGATGATGATGATGATGAGTTATTGCGCAAGAGTTGGCTGCCCCGCACGTTTTCTCTGGAACTGGTACGTGCCTTGTGCATCTGCGTTGTCCTACAGAAAAAGTCGAAACTGTCCCAGTTTGCATCGGTAATTCTCCTTTGAGGTTCCAATTAGTGTTAGAATCCATCATATCAGAAGAGAGATGAATATTCTACATTTTTTAATAGTGAAATCTGTCGAATAGCCGTTATATATTCGTATTCGAAATTTGTAATATGTGCACGCCCCCTAGAAAAACAATTTGTTCTGCCGACTTGAGCTTTTTCAAAGTGATGTGTCTCCCACCCTTTGCACTGTTTTCATTCTTTGAAGCATAAATAGACCCCCGTGAAAGGCGATTGCTTTTTACGCTCATTGTTGTAATATATCGTCGCATGACTCTTGCAAGAATGTGTCGTCACTGCCTTGTGGCACATCCACGCCGAGTAATATATGTAGATGAGTGATGCGAAAGCACATTACTCGGTGCGTTCCAAAAATTCGCGGTCAAGTTACCCCTGATCTCTGAAGCACTCTCGGTAACGAAATGCAAGGACGCCGTAGTGCCAACGGAAATAAGGAATAGTTCTTCCGGATGGAGACACGTACTTGGTTAGTGCATGCATGTGCATGTGAGCATTCGTGCGAGTGACTTTAACACGATCGCCACGAGCAGAGGAGAGGGCGATCAAGAATTGAATATGTCAGGTGATGCCTTGAGACACTAAAGGGAAACACTTCGTTTAGAGTGATCCGGTATTATTTCAAATTTTATTTTCTCGAATTTCGTGGCAATTGGTTAATTGTGCGAAGAGAAAGTGGAGGACAGACTTCGCTTTCCCGAGTTTCGCGCCGGTGCGTCAGTGTCACGTCACGGTTTTGAAGGTATCTTGTTTGGGTCGTTATATGGCTCAGTCGAAAAGTTCTCGAAACGTGCAAAGTTTCGTCCTTGGCTTCTTTAAAATACAATGTACTCCATCTCTACCAACTAGATGTTAGCTATGCCCGACCAGACGGCGTCAATGGCTTTCTTTCTTTTTGCTATTTGGCTGAAGGGTAATGTACTACTACAGCTGAAATTATTTTTTCTCCTTAGTGTTATGAATGTGTAGTGTACCTGGGTTGTCGTGGTATAAATATAGTAACTTTTACTAAAGCCCTTTCTCGTCTCAGCTATTCGCAACGCACGCTTGGCTAAACTCCTATGGCTGCCAAGTTGCGTAAGTCCCTATAGAGCATCCTATCCTAGAATCTATGGCTCGGTAATTTAGCATCCGCACTAATGTTAGAATCGGTTCAAAAGAAAGCTATTCTCTAATTTATATGTAAGCATTACAATCCTAACTCATCCACCGCTTTTCTAACCTGTCTTCCTTTAAATTTTTTCTACTCTTCGTGCACATCGTCAGGTATAAAAATGGCACAACCGATGATATATAGGGTTCCATACGTCTGGCCACTAGGATCTGCTGTCGCATCTGCAATGGGCTGAATGCCTTAAATTTCTTTACACTTTGGTTAATACTCAACGCTGATCAACTTTACATAAATTATAACTTCATCAAGCTTTCCAAACCTTCTCCGACTAGAAATTTTCACCCTCTGAGTATTGTACCGATTTATTCCCGAACTTTAAGTAAGCCTTTTTCCTCGTGCTATCGAATGTTGGAACATGTTGCCCGATGATGCTAGGTCTTTGTCACTGAAGGAACTTGTAGCAGCTATTGACAGGCTGCTGATGTTCATCAGTAGATGTGTATTTCGCAATGTTTGTTTTTACCTCACCCCTGCGATAACCCTTTGAACCTTGGGTTGCAGTATATACAAAAAAAAAAAAAAAATGCGGGTTGAGAGCTTGGCGGGGCTAATCGCTCCCGCCTATTGCCCTCAAAAGTTCGCCGTTTGTAAAAATTGAAACGGACGTAAGCAAATATCTATACTTAAGCTTTGCAAGAAACACCCTAGCGAAAATTCCAGTAGAAGTATTTTATTATTTTCTATAGGTTTCATCTTATTGAATTATGAAACGATAAACCTGATACACCAATAAACCTGGTATCCTGTATTGTTCTATTGTATTATGTAGTAGACCTGATACACTAATAAAATTGATTGCCTGTATTGGTGTATTGAACTATAAGGTATAATAGGCCTTATACGCTGCTAAAACTGCGTGATAGCCTGTATTGGTCTCTTACAGGTGTATTGGTGTAGATAGTAGCGCTGTGTACCAAAGTGGTTTGCTCTACAAAGGTGGGCTAATAATTCATTTCAAAGCGAAGCTCTCTAGGCTCCTTCCCGACTTTGCTGATCGTGGTTGCTGCTGCTGCCTTGCCAAATCGTTCAGCACTTATACATGGCGCTATATACAGGTGCTGGACAGGTGCTGGACAGCACTTATAAGCGAATCCCTACCGATGTGCATGATGGCCAGCTCTGATCTATATGAAATTACACAGTGAAACAACAAACCGTACCTAAATATCCTCAGCGCAACAAATATACAGCTTGGAACGCATAATTTCATTATTAAATTAAGCGACTCATTCTGTGCCTTCATTCTCAATGTTTGGCGCGTCTGCTTGGTCGCCTTCTTGCCAAGCGAAAAAAAAAAAAAATCATGAGCCATTCCACTCTGTGAAGGTGGATGACCAGCGAAGCTGTTTAGCACGTAGGCGCGTTGCTCCTCGGGAGTCCGCGGCCTTCCCATTACGACGACCGAAGAGAAGCGAAATTCAAGATGGAGAATGGCAACTCGTCTTTCTGGTTTTATTGCGACAGCTATTAAAAGGACACTGCAAGCTCATTTCTGCCGTCGTCGTCGCCGTGAGGTGCCGTATAAGTCAAATGGCGATAACATCACCGCCGCACGCTGTGTTTACGAGTGAAAGCGTATACGAGGGTGGCGTATTTACAATTGCTAGTAGGTACAGCGTTTGACCGCTGGCGCCACGCTGCGCCGCTCGCGCGTACCATGTTTCTAGCCGCCGCCGTTGGAACGGAGGAGGCGTTGACGGAGAAAACGCTGGGCTGGTGGTGACTAGCCTGCTGTTGGGATCGGTGGTATTATAAACGCATCACTGTTTTGATGATCCAAATATAATCTCACTATCAGGGAGGGAGCAGTCTACCTGACTGGAGCAGTATTTTTTTTATTTGGGGTGTTGCTACGCTGCGCTCCGCAACACCCCAACGACCGCCGCTTCGCGTCGGCGCCCGGTACCACGGCTGCCGCCGTGGCACCGGGGATCAAACGACCACGCTGGCAAAAAAAAAGAAAAGCGTGATATTAAGAAAAAAAATTCTAGCGCAAGCGGGATTTAAACCAGCGTACGCATGATCTCAAAGCGAGCGCCGTAGCCACTCAGCCATACAGCCACTTTTTTTCTTTCATGGTATTTAATACATTAACATGTCATCCAATAAAACATTCACTAATTGTGCATAGTCATAGAAAGGTGGCCACGCTTTCAAGGGGTTGCATTCATGCGAACCATATGATTGCGTTCGAGCGCCCTCGGCGACAGAAACCACCTAGAAACGCGGTACGCGCGAGCGGCGCAGCGTGGCGCCAGTGGTCAAACGCTGTACCTACTAGCAATTGTAGAGTTGCGATCGGGGCGACGCGAGCCATCGTCCACCAATCGGAGGTCGCGAAACCTTTCGCTGCTACGCCTGATGATGGCCGCCGATGCGAAGGCGCCGACACCAACGGTCGTCCGATTTCTTCGGACGCGCGACGCGCGCGAGCAATGGCACGAGCGCGTCCGCGCGGGACCTGAGGTTTTGCTTGCGAACATGAAAAATCCATGGAACCCTAGCCATGAACACCTTTGCTGTAATACTACCAGTACAAGTTTATATCACAATCAGTACTTCTATTGCATCTATTGGGACATATAAAACATTTTATTTGTCCAATACAAGTTTATGTCAACGTACTTCTGCTACTTCAATTGGGACCCATAAGGCATTTTATTTGTCTTATGCGTCATTCCACGCCAACTGTCTCAGCCGTGGCGCTCGCGAGAAATACTTTCTCTCACAAAATTACAAAAAAATTACAGAACTTTCCCTAAAATGTACTATCTTTTGAATTCTTATTTTCGTTTATGTGCTGCGCACAGGCTAGCCCTCGCGCTCTCCCAAACAGAGATTGAAGTCATAGTGACCGACTCCCAACAGGCATGCCGCAACTTCGCTAGCGGCACAATTCACGCCTATACGCTCAAGATCATCAATCAAAAGCCGCCAACGAGATCAGTCATGATCATCTGGGCGCCAGCTGATCACGGCATTCCTGCCAACGAGGTCGCCAACCACGTGGCTCGAGATTTGACCCATGCACCGAGCCGACGCCGAGGAATCTGAACCCGAGCGCATGAACCCCTCTAGTCTCGTATCAAGACATCACACAGTATACAAGCTAACCCGCAGAACATATGCACCCCCACACAAGTCACTACCTAGAGAGCAGGAGCGATTCCTCCGAGCTCTACAGGTCAATACATTCCCCCACCCAACCAGAAATCACCTCATAGCCCCTACACAATTCTCTCCGCAATGCCGCTTCTGCGCAGAGCCCGGGTCCTTCAGGTAGGGGGTTGCAGACATGCACCACTAAATCCTCCGAACCCTTTTTACACCAACGAGCTTTGGGAGAGATCTACCTTGGCCATCTCCGACCTCGAGGATCAGCAACGGCTGATTGCGACGGCCCAGGACGCGGCCCGAGCTCAAGGCATTCTGGAATAAGGACGCCTCTCCAAAGCTGCCTTTAGCTAATAAAGATGTTTATTCTGTCCCTCTCTCTCTAAAATAAACGGCTGAATTTGGCAAAAACGCTATTTTGGCCTATGGTTTTAGACGTTGGTAACACACTAAGGTGGTCTATGAAAAAACAATCAGAAAAGCGGATATAATTGAAAAGCATAACTTGAGCCACGGAAATTTTTAAGTAATTTGCGTTTTCATCGAGGGGAAAAAAATGAATTTCAGTCCCACCATTGCATTATTTTGTTTCGCGCTTCGACTTCACCTGACAGCATGTTGGCGGGAACTACAAACCAGGGTGGTGCAGATGGTGGTCTGTGCAGTGAGGAATAAAAGCCGAGATCACCAGGAGTGCGCAAGAATTTTAATCTTGAAGGTACGCTTACCTAAGGTAGATCGACACTGCGCACTTCCATGCTACTGGAAATGCATATGCGGCTGCCTACGCGTGAAATGGTAGAGCGGTGCACAAATGAATTCCATGAGCGTGAACTGGGAGCACCACTTGAATGACACACGTTCAGTCACCGTGAAACCAGCGAAAAGAAGACCAATAATTTGGTGAATATTGTTGATACGTGCTGCGACGCATGGCATCAGTCAGTCATACTCATACATTTGTGGAAGATTCCTTTATTCCACCTTAGCTCGGAACATGCTCAAACCCAGGGTCGCTCAGAGCACGAGCCGAGCAAGCCACGCTTCTTGCTGGTAATGATGATACCACAATAGGGAGCTTTATTGATAATAATATAATACATTATGGGGTTTTACGTGCCAAAACCACGGTCTGATTATGAGGCACGCCGTAGTTGGGGACTCCGGAATAACTTGAACCACCTGGGGTTCTTTAACGTGCGCCTAAATCTAAGTACACGGGAGTTTTCGCATTTCGCCCCCATCGAAATGCGGCCGCCGTTGCCGGGATCTGATCCCGCGACCTCGTGCTTAGCAGCCCAACACCATAGCCACTAAGCGACCACGGCGTGTGAGGAGCTTTATCGACCATATTTCACTTATAGTTACGTGATGTGGGTCCCTATCAGAACGCCGAAAATCAAGAGGCCGAATTATAAAAAAGCCGAACGTCAGAACGCTGAAAAATTGAAATGCCGAAAAATTGAAGTTCCTAAGAAACGAAATGCCGAAAAATCAAAATGCCGAAAAGACATAACCCCGAAAACCACGTGAAAAAGAAATGACGCGCTTTGTGACTACCACTTGTTCGTTTTCTGCCTTATCACTTAATTTCCATTGACGCGAGCCTGTTTAAACCGTCCTGCAAATGCACCAGTATCAGTAGATTAAACTGATGTAAAATTTCGTATTTTTCTGTATGTCGTAAAGCTAGCCATATCAGTCGGACAGGACAGCTCTTATGTGTCAGCAGAAAAAAAAAAAAAAAAACAGCGTTACCCAGTGTTCAGAGAATGTGCTTGTCCTCGCTCAGAATGGATTTCCAAGGGGCAACAACGCCGTTGAGGCATGGCACCGACGATGGGAGAGATTGGTTGGCGGACACCACGTAAGCGTCTTCAGGCTCATCATCACCATGAAAAGGAAGCCAGCTGTTATGATCGGCAAGGAATGCGACAGGTCAATGGGGGAAACCAAACCCGCGCACGTTCCCGTGTCGGGGCAATTATCTGCATCCTCAAGAGGCGGTTTTGACCTTCCTGGAAACTGCCTCTCAAATGTGGGAAACAAGCCCGAGCGCCTTTCCCGTGACGAGGTAATCCTCTTCATCCCCGAGAAAGCGTCACACCTCTACGACCTGAGCAGACGAAAAAGCCGAGCTACCAAGAAAGAGGACCCGAGGGAGAGGAGGTCGTCAACTTGACCTCCCGACAGAGGACTGACACTTCCACAAGTTCCCCGAAGGAGACATCGGCTACCCCAAGACCACGAGGGGTCCTGGCCCCCGTGTTAAAGAGAACCGCTCGAGACTCAGATAGAGTCAAAACCATGTACCAATGAAGTGAATACAATCTTTTCTCGAAAGGGAAACAGCGCGAAAAAACACGACAAGAAGACAAGAAGGGAGACACACACCTTGTCTTCTTGTGTTTTTTCGCGCTGTTTCCCTTTCGAGTATGTACCGACTATAGCCCAAGCCTCTACGGTCTTACAATCTTTTCTATTTTTCATCATCACGATGCCCGCCTTCATCGTCGTCTCCTGATTCCTGCGGTGACGACCCACCTCACCCGGTCGAGATTATATCAAAGCTAGAGTCGAAGCAGACATCGAGGGAGCGATCAGAGGCCAACAGGGGCGTAGCCAGGGGGCGGGGGGGGGGGGGGGGGCTGATGGGACTTTAGCCTCCCCCGACATTTTTTCGTGTTGGCATACACCGCCGACCAAAACAACCACCGACGCCGGTAATCGTTCTGGATTTTGTCTAGCATGTCTTTTTCACGCTCGAAAAGACATTTCGGCACGAACATTGTGAACTCGGGCTGGATTTCGTGGCAACACTCTTGCACCTGGAGTCACATAACGCAGGGAGCCCCATCTGAGCACAAACTTTCAATAACCAATTTTGACCGAACTTGCTCATTGAAAGCCCGGCCCACGCGGCGTTTCCCAACAAACACACTCGGATATTGGGTAGTTCAACTTGCCGCATCATCTGTGGCTTTCGTTTGACCTTTTCCTTCCTTTTTAGCTACCTGCTTTTACTTCTTTTTTGAACCGAAACAATACCTTTCTTTAATTTTGGATGCAGAATATTTGTTGCCCCTCTGCAGGCAGTTAAATTACACATTTTCGTACTGATTTCAGCATTATTCCGCTATTATTCTACCCATATGGTGCGGTCGCGACCGCCGCATGGCCCAAGTACATATCACGATTTCTGCGATCATAGTTTTGTTCTTGCCTAGATCATCTGTCTTTCTGTGCGCAAAGTTTACTATCTGTGACTTCACAACATGTTTATTTGTCTTGTTTGACGTATTATATACAGTGACGTTTGCTTAAATACATATATTTATTGGGGACTTATACGTATATTTAAATATGGTGTTGCGAGGTGTATATACAAGCAGTGAACTGTTTCCAGTGGAACTTTTTTGCACTTGATCAAGTTGTATCTTCGCATTTGTATATTCCATTCTATCTTCGAATTTATAATGTATCTTTTGCGGAACTCCTGCTTTTTATATGTACTCACTGTTGCGACTATAATCTTGGTGTAATTACAATACACGACCGGTAACAGCTGCTCCTGCGCAATCTATTGCAACAAATGACAGTGTCATTGAGGGTTTTCCCTGGCCGTTGCATATGTACAAAAATGTAAACAAGGTTCTTGAATGACAAACATTCATCAAAATATTTGTCCTCAACTTGTTCTTTTCATGGCCTTTACGTTTTTTTATATCAGCTGCACGCACTGATTTGCTGGTTTCGAACTGATATAGTTCTAAAGTTCGTGTGATATTTTCTTTACTTATTAAATAGAGAAAAAAAAAAGCGCGGAAGAATTGATATCAGTTATTTCTGCCACCATTTTTGGGACACAGGAATATATTCTTTTATGAAAAAAATACATATTTTACTTGACAGTGCGTAGCGTTGATATACGTTAATATACAATGACATACGTTAATGATATATAATTATGATAATGATTATATACGTTAATATACCATCACATTGGCAATGCAGTTATTCATGTATTTGATCCCTCGACAAATGCTATAAGGAGGAGGCCGTGCTGCAACGTGCCTCCCCCCCCCCCCCCCCCCCCCCCCCGAACAAAATTGCTGGCTACGACACTGGAGGCCAACCCCGCCGCTCACAAAAGAAAGAAGCAAAAGTTACGCGAAAATAGTTTGGCAGCTGCTCTGGGCAGCCGGGACAATGTCGACGTTCTAAGTTTTCTACGAGGAATTTTACACAACTTATCTGTCTGAAATGCAATAAACAAGGAATCGCTCTGCTATGCGATGAGATATGCAGAAATATATATATATATATATATATATATATATATATATATATATATATATATTCCTTTTATGAAAGCTTGAACCATGCGAAAGGAACCTTTCATGGCTATTAGAAAAGAGGGCGAAAGCGCGTGCACATCGTACAAGGCCCGCGGAACCTTTATCTTGCCGTGATACATTATCTTCCACTAGCGCTAAATGATGCCAGCATTTTGATGTTTTGGCATTTTGATGTTTCTGTGTTTTGAGTTTTTGGCATTTTTCTTATTTTCGGCTTTTTTGAATTTTCGGTGTTTTAAATTTCGGCATTCCGATAATTCGTCATTTTGATTTTCGGCGTTTTGAGTGCCACCCCCGTGATGTATCTACTATTCTTCCAGCTATACTTCGGGCAAGATACACAGTAGTCCACAAAGTTGTTGGGACAAAGTTGTTGGAGGGTGGGTGGAAAGAGATGTAGCATGTGGAGACAAGGAAAGGAATGTGTCTGCAGTTGCCGCCAGGCAGCGGCATCTTCCTTATTAAACCAAGGATGAGCAGGAATTATTTTATAATGAAAGAACACTGTTCAGAGTCAGACAACGCAAATTTGGAAATAAAAGGCGCAGAACGGTCAATTTGCGGCGAACTTTTTTTTTTTTTTTTTTTTTTGCACGTGGTTTTCCACCATTTCGTGAATTCAAGTGGCCCTCACGTGTCCCCCCCCCCCCCCCCCAAAAAAAAAAAAAGAAAAAGAAAAGAAAAATCCGCTCAAAATATTTTGCGAAAATACTGTGCAAGTAATGCTTATATACGTGTAATTGTTTGAAAGAACTGATTTTTCTCGAGCGCCACGGTTGGGACATTTGGCGTTTAATGACCCTTATAGAACATTGTATCGCCCTGACACAAGACTGGCAAAAATCTTTATGGGATCTGTGCGTTATGCTATGGGACCTGTCCGTTTTCCTATTAGGCGTATATATAGCGATCTCTATTGGAATTGTCTCTAGTGCATAGCCTGTATGTACTTCAACTAGTTGAACAGCTAAATTTTCGAATTAGCTCGTTTGTTATTTCTTTTGTCCACACACATTCGTACAGTCGGTCCGCCGCATAAATTTAAGGAACGCAGGATTTGAAAAAAAAAAAAAAGCGGAATGTCCGCAGAACCTGCGCACAAGTTGGTCTGTAGTAGCTATTGCGACGTGCATAGTAATCGATGAAATTAGAAGCGCCTCCCTGCCCGTTTTCCGACCGTCCATACAAACAACTAACAACCTAGCGCCATGGAAACTTTATGCGCACAATACGAGGACAGAGAAGAGGCTAAGACACACGAGCGCAGATCTTACAGCAGTGTTTTATTTCGAAGCAAGCAACCACATATACATGTAGCAAAACCTGTGACACATCGCGTGTGCGCCGCCCGCAGAAAATTCTTATCTTTAAGCAAGAAAGATAACTCTTTCCTAGAAAGGGCGATAGGGTGATCTTGATCCACAGGTGTCACCAAATCTGTCAATCAGTTTTCGTTAAGCTTCGAAAAAAAAAAAAAACTTGATGTACGCGTGTTAAGCAACAGAATCTTTCATGAACATTCAAGTTTCTAACTGACAACTTTGCTATGATTGTAATATTTGAGAAGTTGATTGATTGATATTTACAGAAGTGACAGCAAAGTGGGGGTAAAGGCAATTTTTGTTGTAAAGGCGCGCATTCGTAGACACGAGCACAGACACCCACTCGAGACAAAGACAAGGTCGTGCTTCTCTTTCAGGTCCTACATGTCTACACGTGCAAGGAGGGTTCAAAGACCTCAACATACGATTCAACTACGCCTCCGCCTCTCTCGTTTGCTCTACTCAATGACAGCCTGTCAGAGTAATTCGTTCCACAAACACACAGTGCATTTTGTCCTTGACATGCCCCCCAGGGTTCCCTAATTGAACCCAAGTCAGGAAACCAGCGGGCTTGCTGGTACTAGGCGTTGACAGGGCAATGTGAGCGTGAATTGTGGTTAGATCGCTGCCGCGCAAACATTCTTCGCGCAGTGTCAGCCAAGTGTCCCATTGTGCCTTTCTAAGCTCCCCCCCCCCCCCCCCCCCCCCCACACACACACACACACACACCAAACACCACCGAGGGAGAGCGCCAACTGGATGCACGCTGCGCGAAAGTATCAGTGGTGATAAATGGGCAAGGTGTCGATCTTGCCAGGGTCGTTACTTTTTCTTGTCTGTCTTTTTAGCTCTCTTGATTGATGTCACATATCTTCACGAAAATCTGAAAAGGAATGCGTGAATGCAAGAAAAAAGAAAATCACGGGCGCATCGCATGAGTCATACCGATTTCCGAGTAGACCCGCTCTCCTCGAGCTGACGGATACGAAGGTCGTCAAATGGCGTGCTTTCGCACTGAAATCATTTTTGTAAAACCTCTATTTAAATTAATCCGGAGTCCCACACTACGGCTTACCTCGTAATCAAATGGTGGTTTTGGTACGTAAAACCCCAGAATTCGTTCATTCATTAAAATCTCTATTTGCCCGAGCTGATTAAAAAAATAACAAATTCTGGGGTTTCGCGTGCCGAAACCACGATCTGATTATGAGGCGCGCCGTATAGTGGGGGACTCCGGATTAATTTTGACCACCTGGGGTTCTTTAACGCGCCCCCAGTGTACTCCGGGACAAGGGCGTTTTTGCATTCCGCCCCCATCGAAATGCGGTCGCCGCGGCCGGGCTTTGATCTCGCAACCTCGTGCTTAACAGCGCAACACGGGTTGGTTCAAAGTCGCTTATAACGGACCGCGACTGGAACGAAGATACGGGGACGCAGAAACACAGGAGAAGCGCGGTTTTGGAACCTTCCTCACAAGTGTCGAGTGCATGCGACGAACGTATAACTATATATGGCCACCGCGCTGTCTACATGACAAGCGTGCATGCTGCTACATGACAAGTTTCAAGTTTATGCGCATCTTTCTCGAGCACGTGTGGATCGAGAGAAATGAGAACGCTTCGCTACAGCCAGCAGGGTTTTATTTTTCTTGGCCTATCCTTCATCGCGCTCTTCGAGACACACAGCTTTTAACACCGGAGGCTCTGTTTCAGTGGTAAGTTGAATCTGCCTCAAAAGGCGGCGTGCCGCGGACATTGGACTCTCGGAGTTCTTCGATGCGCTCGTGGCCGGCGGAAAGAAAGAGAGGACGCCAAACTCCCAAAGTATTCTTTTCTTTCTTTTTTTTTTTTCTTTTCTACAGCGGGCATAACCCACCGCAACAGCCCGATGCAAAAGCAGTGAACGACCCCACGAGGTCAGCGGCTCGCAAAAAGGGTGTCGGTGGCGGGCGGTGACTCTCGCTTGCCCAGTATCGCAAAAAGCAGACCTTGAGTCAGCCGGTGCGACTCACCTGCCAGTCAAAGGGGAAATGATAAGGGGGAGTGGAAAGGGTTGGTTGTGTGTGGCCGTCGGGAAGAGGGGTCGGGGAGTTAAGAACAGTGGGATGGTGAGGAAAGAGGCGGTTCTTGCAGGCGTCCCACGTGACGGATTCTCAAAGCGTGCGCACTGTCAAAGGAGCCCTCTTATCTCCTGGTAGCTCAGATAGGCAACCATACTGCGGCTGGAAACCGACCTGTGAACAGCTCATTTGAAGCACGTGCCGATTCCATCGAACGTGTACGCGGCTGTAGAACCTCCATCGATCCTTTTACGGGAACGTCATTCTCACTCTCGGAGCCGAACCGCAAACGCCGTCTGTTCGCCCCTTGCAAGCCTGTGACCAGCGATGGACCAGCAGCGACGACACAATCCGTACGGGCCCCTGCAAGATGAAGTTATCCGGCTCCTGCACACACCGAGACTACGCTGCAAAGGTTAGTCGCCGAGTAATTGCTCTAAAAAATTAATTATGGAGTTTATATTGTGGGTGTTACGTACGTGCCAAAATCACGATATGATTGAGGCCCGCCGTAGTTGAGGACTGCGGATTAATTTTGACCACGTGGGGTTCGGCACCTAAATTGTAAGTGTAACGAGCGTTTTTGTATTTCGCCCTCCATCGAAATGCGGCCGCCGCGGTGGGGATCGTACCCGCTCCCTCAACCTCAGCAGCGCAACGTTAAGCTGCCGCGGCGTGTGATTCATTGCTCTGCTGCCTCTGTTTTTTAACCGACCCGTGGCGTGGACGTCAGTGCTCGTCCTTTGTCCTGCTTCTCCTTTGCGCCTTTTGTTGTGTCGCACTGTTTGTAAGAACGAACAGACTTGGAGTTAGGAGCGGGATAGTTGTAATGTAATACATATTAATATATAATTATGTGTATAATAGTACTGTATCGCTCAGTAAAATGTAGTTGTAAGCTGCGATTGTCCGCCTCTGACCTGGTCTTCCTCGTACTCATTTCACGCTTCAATTTTACGCCTTTTTGTAATCGAAAGTGTCATGCAAGAAGGTCCGATTCAGTTCGCGAACTGGAATTTTGTAAGCAAGTTAAGGTGGAGAGACAATAATTTGGTGGCAGCTAGGCTCCTAATCCAACAACGTCCACCACGTGCCAAACATTCGCAAATTTCTGTTCTGTGTTGTTCCAAAAGCAACAAAAATTTGGCTAAAATGCGGTAAAACTGCTTGACACCATAATTGTGGATATTTCTTCGTTAGCATAAGTGCCTTCTCCGGTCAGATCTAAGAGGGCAGCATTGGCAGAAGACCAGCAGTTACGGTGTCGAACAAAATCCTGGCATGAACGCATCGGCGCAACAGGATCTTCTTCATTTTTGTTAACTTGCGGCGTTGGCCAACTTCCTTGTAACTTGTTCTGAGAGAAGTGGTTCTGGATGAGAAAGGCAAATATTGGCGCTGTCTTCTGCAGCCCTTGAGGAAGCACGGCTCAGCGCCATTGCTCTGAAGTCTCGTCGTACTGATCACCATTGCCAATTCTTTCTCCGCAAGATGTAAATTTTAGGGCGATTTAGCGTGATGTGGCCAGATTTACCGGGTGTCCCCCTTCCTCTCTTCCCCGGCCGTGAGGAAGCGGGAGCACAAGGATTTCCTAGAATTTTCTGTCCTCGTGGTTCCGGCCAGGTAGAGGAAATGTATTGCTGCCATTCAACGTGATTACCTACCGCGTAAAAACACGAGATATGTATGAATGTGTGCAGCGTTCGGCGATTGCAAATGCGAAGCTGTTGAAATATGGGAAACTCTGCTACGTTTTACCAATCTGTGCACGGTCTAGATCGAATATGTTGATCGGAAGATACATTTCTTGTGCATGCTCAGCAACAATTTTTACAAATGTTCCGTTCTGCTGGCCGCCCTGGCGACTCTCGTGGACAGACATTTCTCCCTCTAGATGCCGCACCCTCCAAGCAGGAGCACACTTTGCGAAAGACACTCCGAAAATTTTGTGCTTTCATAGTGAACTCACATCCCTCACTGGCCACTCAGATGGACTGTATTGATGCCGAATCCTCAGAGATGGATCAACTTCATTGTCAAATAACTCATTGTGCGAGCCGTCTTCCCTGGTAATTTATCAAGAAGTACAGGGGTGCTCGGAGTTCGGCGGCGGTAAAGGCGTACGTAGCTGTTGAATGGGGACAATACTTTCTTCTACTATAGTATCTGGTTGAGAGTTCTTTATAGTTGGAAAATACTTATTGGCGCATGCGCAGCAAGAATTATGCCAGTGGCCAACTTACTCGGGACGCTTCGGTTCCCGCGCAGGGTACATACAGGGTATTTCATTTTAGCTGCACAAAAAAAAAAAAAAAAAATTAGATTGCCCGTAGCAGATAGCACAATTATAATCCTTAGATCTAAACTACTCGATGAGGCGGCCATTACTTCCACGAGAAATCAAAACGGCTAATTGAATAATTAACATAATTACGTTGATTAACTTTTAATTAATTATTTTACGACACATCTTTCAATCTACGAATTAAAGCCGCTGAGTTCGCAAGGCGATATATCCACTTCGAAAGAATTCTGAGGACTGAACCAGTTTCGAGATATTACTTTTCAAATTGTCCGACGAAATGCATGGGCGTTCCAGTTAACTTTTTGCGGAAAACGCTGTTTTATGCATTGTCGAAGCACAAAGTTAACTGGAACGCCCATGCATTTCGTCGGACACTTTGAAAATTAATATCTCGAAACTGGTTCAGCCCTGAGATTTGTTCCAAGTGGATACGCCTTGCGAACTCAGCAGCTATAATTTGTTGATTGAAAGACGTGCCTTAAAATAATTAATTAAAAGTTAATCAACGTAATTATGTTAATTATTCAATTAGGCGTACTGATTTATGGTCGCCGCATCTAGTAGTTTAGATCAAGGATTATAATTGCGCTATCTGCCACAGGCAATTAAAAAAAAAAATTGGTGCAGCTAAAATGAAACACCCTGCAGTACACCATGTGTGCACGTCAGCTGTTGGGCACGTTATGTCATTCTGCAACTGCACCGGCCATTGTGGATAGTCAAGTTACAGCAATTTGCAGGGTCCCCTGACTTTTCGTTCACAGACCAGTGTGTATGCTCGCAGTGCGCGTACGCCGACATCTGTTATGCACGGATCTGGTCTAGGGTGCCTCGAGCAGTTATAGTTCATCGAGGCCCCCTAATCCGGGCGGCACTCGCGAGACTTGTAGGAAAGGCGAGTGCTGCTTCTGGCAGAGGACAGACTTGATTAGTGTGAAGTGGTTAAATTCTGGAAGCTTCCTTTCTCTGAAAATAACAGCTCCATCAGGCAAAATGTAGCGCTTAGAAGGCTGCACTGTGTGCACACCTGGTGCGGATTAGGGGTGTGTGTGGATATATTCTGAACTTTCGAATAACGAATCGAATAGTGTCCTATTCGATTCGGTCCTTGAATCGAATAGTCATTGTTCGTAAATGAGAATATCTTTCGGATATTTTAAAAACGTCAAGGTGCGCCCAAATAAACATAAGATTGGAGCAATAGCACGGTAAGTTTTCACCCCCGCGAGCCTAGTGCAGGTATGAATCATGGTAGCAGGCTGCGTCACTTCGGTAGCCATGTTTTACAGGCTGTACAGCGATCATTTGCACTCTCTGGAGAGCCCTGTGCATGCGAATAAGCTACTGGGTTGCTTCTAATCATTTGTGCTTTTAATAAACAACGCTTCATAACGTTAATAACACTATTCGCACACCCTAGGGCGGAAACAGTGGCATATGGCGAATCGTGCCCATACGGCTTAGCCGTTTAACACTGATACGGTCTCTGTCGTCGCCACGAATTAGCCCCCCCCCCCCCCAATTTTATTTTTAATAAAAAATAATTCTGGGGCCTACGTGCCTAATTAGCACGATATGATTGTGGGGCACGCCGTAGCGGGGGACTCCGCTATAAATTTGACAATTATTAAATTCCGGCCGCCACGGTCGTAATTTTGTTTAATTGTTAAAGAACCACATGGGGTTCTTAAACATCACCAACGTGCGGCCGCCACGCCCGGAATTTAATAACGCTCCTTCGGCTTTGCAGTGCAACGACAAAGCCGCCACGGCAGATATGTTTAATTTGAAAACTGTAGTTAAAATATTAAAAATATCGGTTGACATGTTTACATGCGACACCTGCATTCATCATTTGTTTTTGACGGCCTGCCTAAGGTATCTGCTGAGACTGACAGTAACTGGAACATGAATGAATTAATTTAACATGTTTAGTTAGACGGTGTATGGACTATATAGGGTGCAGAAATTACGAATCCTAATACGCAAGTTAGATTTATTCACGCATTAGAAATTTGGTTAAATGCCTAACGTATGATGAAGAAATTGCAGTCACTGATTAAGTCAAGGTGAAAATAACACAGACGTCTCGGGACTCGTACATTTTATTCGTCATCATGTTACCTGACCAGACGAACTTTCGTTGAACTCTTGGCTACATGCCTAACGTATGTCACAGCTAATGCGGTTTTGCAATCGTGCCCGTGGGACTCGCGTGTTTTGCAGAGGGTGTTCGGGCACTGCTGTTTCGCAGGGTGCCTGAGCCTTTTAAAATTGTTTCAGGTAAAAAAAAAAAAAAAAAAAAATTGTGAAGTAGAACCGCGTGCATGATTAAGATGTCACCTGCGACCTGCTTTTATTCTTTTTTATCGTATATATTAATGGATCCGCACATGCGTCTTGACGTATATATCTATACCGGATGTTTCACGTAACATGAACCAAGGATTTTTCAAAAGTGGTTACCCGCAGATGAATGTCCTTAGAGTACTTTTTATATTTTGTTTAATTAGCTAATTAAAATTAATTATGTAAAATTTTAATATTCACGCTAGGGCCAAGCGCGTTTCGTTACGTTGTAGAAGGGATTCAGAAACTATACCGATCTACTTTTTTGTGGCAACGTACATGCTTTTCGGCGTTTAAAGAAAGCCCGCGAAATATGAAATACAACTACGTGACTGCATGCGTCGTCGTATTGCAGCGGCTCTCAACCGTGCACCGAGGGAAAAAACAGCGTTCGCGGACCGTGGGGAAGTGAGCGGCCGCGGCTCTGTAGGCATCGACAGTGCGTCAGCGTCTTTCACGGTAGCACCATAGAATAAAGAACCAACTTAGAACAATAAAGATCAAAGACAGCGCCGTCGTTCCTAATAAGCTGTAGCCGGACTGCACGCACGATTCTTTCGCTGGAAGCATGGTTCAGAGCGCTGCAATACGATACTAGTAAAACATTCTAGTAAACTGCAACGATACCACGTGAGTACAGTCACGTGATTTTACTTCATAATTCGCGGGCTTTCTTTAAACGCCGAAAGAAATCGCCACGCAGCATCGATATAGTTTCTGAAACCCCTCTACAACGTAACGAAATGCACTTGGCCCTAAAGTGAATATTAAAATTTTTGAATCATTGATCTGTTAACTAAATAAGCAGAACATAAAAACATGTTTTGAGAAGCGCCACGTAACGGCAAACCATATGTCGTTCGTTGGTTTCACCCAGCTGCGGTTAACCACTTTTTTTAAATCCTTGGTTCAAGTTACGTGTTATGCACTGAACCTTGATCCGCGAGGCGGCGACAGCTTCGCCGGGCAGCCGCGCCATGTTTACGGTCATCGGTTCGTCCGTGCGTCGCGGAAGTATTGGAGATCGGTATCGTCCAAGCCGTCGTGGGGAGTTCGCACACAGCAGTGTTCTGTGCGCGGGGCCGTGAGTGCGTGTTATTACGTAGAAAGTACTTGAATGAGTGTATCCGCGTGCACGGAGAGACTATACCTGCCGCGATTGTACGCAAATGCAGCAGCGGCATAATGGTGAACTGCGCGAGTCGCCGTCTTCTTTTATGAGAAGCCACGGTGCGAGCGGCTTTTCATTGAATGACTGTAAATGACGAAGCTGCGAGAACAGACAGACAGCTTAAGTGTCGAGTTCTAAAAATTTTAATGCAATTTGAAAATTGTGGCGGCTGCAGATTGAGTTGGAGCACTTGCTACTTTTCAAAATAAAACAATGTTAACGCTAATTTGTACGACGTCAATGAATGGCATTTACGGGACTACGTAAATGCTGACGGTCATTGAAAAGGAAGGAAGTTACAAATACATTATACTTGTTTCTTTCGAAAGCTGCGCGTCTCTAACCAGCACTAAACAAACACATGCACTGCACGCAGTGGTTGTGGAGGTCTGAAAAACCATTTGAAAACAACCGCTGGCAACTGCAGCTGCATCTGATCCCTCTCCGACCGTGACATCCCATTACTGTGGTTATGGGATGCACTCACAATTCACACGGCTATTTCACAAAAAGAAAGGGAAAAAATGCGAACAAAAATAAACAACGGAAGCTCGCTCACCTTTTCGACAACAACAATAATTTGACGAATGGCTCCTGCACCCAGCCGCTCGTCAAATAATTATGGCCTTCCATGAGCACGCTTCCCAGACTCCACGGTGGCTCCACGGTTCTGGCTTACTAAAAGTGTGCCTATAGTGTGTGCGTTCATTATGTGCCGATGTCTACAAACGGCATAATACTTTGGCATTCCCATGCGTAATCAGTCTTAAGTGTCTCTGCCGAATGGTTCTTTCTTATTTCTGTTTTCTTTTCTGACGTGCTCTATTCTTTGAACTATTTCACTGCCAGATTCTGCGATACCATGCTTCACTGATATATATAATCAGCACTTATGATCTGTGAATGGTGGGGCCTCAGGAATGACAGAGGCAGAGTGTGTGCACTACCGAAGTGAACCGACCAGCGTCGCACTCTCTAGCGCGCGCACTAGAGAGTGCGAGCCGATCTAATTCCTTTATAAGGCCTTCTCTGTAGTCTGTATAGGCAGTATAGGGTGCATTCGTTCGCACGCCTGTGCCCTGTAGCGTATGTGCGATACATGTGCGATATTTATTTCCGCCGATAGCTATTCACTAATTCGCTTGTAATATTCCACGATTGCAGTGGCTTACGCGCTGTCATGTTGTTCAAATCTCAAGTGGTGTATCGAAAACGCGCGTGCGCACCCCTCTATAGGCGCAAATTTGCCGCCGCATTGACACTCATGAAATTATGTGCAGGGTTTTTCGCCGACATACCCCCAGAAGAACGCTCCAAGTACGTCATACCACCGCCGCCGGAGGACAACGATGTGGCAGAAGAGCGTGTCTGGCGCAGCACGCAATTGCCTCAGCAGGAAACCGTCGAGGGCCGGCAGATACGTGGCCGCAGTCACAGCATCGGTGACATGCAGCTGCTGCAGGGAGCTTCAGGTGAGTAACCCCACGCGTGATGGCACACTGCTGAGGAGCACTAAACACTACTAATTTGTGGCACATTCGACTGGCAGTTCCTGCGAAGCTTCAAAGGTCGTTTAACGATTTAACTATATGGCACATTCGACTGCATGGTTCCTACCGTGCTCCAACTCGGTTTGCAGCGATGCGAAGCCCTCTCGAGATTGGAGCCAGAGCTATAGCCTGTCCCGTGGCCAATTTCCATGACGTGATCTCGGTCGCACCCCCAGGTTGAAGGTGGGAACGCCTTCGAGCGGTGCACTGGCGCTCTGAGTTAACCAGCGACCGGATGTCTTGGTACAAGGTAGATGTTGAAGGAAAAAAATTCTAGATAAAAAACATGTATAACATACCTGATTAAATCAAGCAGCCTAGGTGACTTTGGTACAAGGCAGATTTTTAAGGAAAAAAATGCTAGATAAAAAACATGTATAACATACCTGATCAAGCAGCCTAGGTGACTATTTGTCACGGCCCCGCTTCAAAGTGGATGCCATTAAATCATCATCATCACCACGCGAATCGCTTCCGACCGCTTTATTTCAACCAGCCGAATGTAAACCGCACCTTGACTGAGTTCAAAAGCGACCAGTCGAAGGTGCCATCAGCTTCAGCATCACATTAGGCATGCTCCTATGGTGTTAACAAATCCGGGATAATGATATCGAAGTCATTTGTTTCCGTAATAGTTTCATTGTTGTTTTACACGACTATCAGAGCACTTTGAAAGCGCTCTTGGAAGACAAGTCGAATGTGCCGTAAATCATCCTTAGGCTGATAAAAGTATTTATTCTTTGGGAAGTCTGCTTTTGTTAGTTTCGCAGTAAGGTGCTGATTACTGGAAGGGATAACCAGGGCCCAACCTTGATTTTTTGAATCTCGCGCCGACACTGCAATGCACGTTTGTGTGACATCAGAAATTTCGACGTACTTTCTCGCATTTGGGCCGTTGAGGTGCAGTCATGTTCTGAAAACTTGCTAATTAAGCTTAGTCTCGGGCTTCTTTAGCATAATATGCAGTTCATCTTTCGTCTTCTCTGGCTTAACCAGGGCTGTCTCACTGTAAGAGTGCTTTTATTGGTATTGTACTAATGTACTCAAAACAAGGTGTCCTCCAGGAAGTCGAGGACTGACTTGAAGGCATACAGCTTTGGCGGCGAAAGGGGAAGATAAGATCCGCAATGGTGGAGGCAGGGAGGCCATGCTGGGGGAGTTTGCATTAGAAAATGCTATTCCAAGCCATAGACGGCCTAGAAGGGTGCAGTCACGTCACATTCGAGATGCGAAACGACCAAGAAGCCAAATGGGCGCAACCTCTAACTCTCTTTCCGCTGCTGGCATGAGCCGTGAGCACGCGCACTAGTGTTTCCGTTGAGCAGTTGTGTGCGAATTAGAGGTTTTAGCACGTCCGGTATTCCGCTAAACGCAGGCGGACTGGGCATTTTGCCGGATGGGCGGTGGCGCAAACGTGAGTGGCCTGCACGGTGCAGCAATGTGGTGGCGCAGACCTCAACCCGAGTTTTAGCGTGTCCACTAAGTGTATTCTACTTCGCTCCTGGTGTAAGTTTTCGAATTTTCGGCTGTAGTGAACCACGCTGCGATAATATACACCAGCAATGGAGTAGAATACATTTGGTTTATGCAATATTAGCTCTGTGCCTCGTTGAGATCTGCGCCACCAGGTCGCCATCTATCGCTCAGGTCACCCGATAGATGTACTACTCTAGAAATAGGCAGTTTAGAATCCATGACGTCGCTGTGACGTACTGGCGCTTAGGTTCTGGAGAAATATTTAAGAAAATGGGACCAGCATATGCCTTCATCGTTAATAATCAATGTTTTTATGTAAAATGACCGAAACTAAGTTTTGACAAAATCGTTCACAATTCAACAGTGAATAATTATTGCCAACAGCTGCTTTAGTTCTTTACCTTTCATTTTCCTTAGGAATGGATTGGCTGATTGATTCATATGCAGTTTAACGTTCCAATTAAAGGAACGCAGATGCTGTAGTGAAGGCTTCCAGGTTAATTTGATTCATATGCATTTTAACGTTCCAATTAAAGCTATGCAGATTCTGTAGTGAAGGTTTTCAGATTAATTTTGACCACACGCTGTTCGTTAATGCACACATGAATCTGAGCACACTAGTTTTGCATTTCATACCCATCGAAACGTGGTTGGTGCAGCTGGGAATCGAACCCACAACCTAGCTCATGCTCAGCAGTAGCACACCATAGCCACTTAGAACCTCGGCAGATCCTCAGAATACAAGAGAAGCACTTTCTCAATTTTGGACTTGTCATTGCGTTGCAGAGGAGCTGCGCCGACAGGGTCCATTGGAGGCAGACGACCCCGCCAACGTGGCCAGGGCCAGGGAGGAGCGCAAGAAGCGTTTTGGACCCATTGGTGCGGACAGAGATGATCGCGGCTCAAAGCCGCGGCGTCAGCAGTCCCAGCAACAGCCATTGCTGGAATGTGCATTCTGCCGCCGTCTTGGTGAAACCAGATCATTCGCGCGTACACACGTATTGCGTGACCCTCTAACAAATGCCGTGGTGTGCCCAATCTTGCGCGAACATCGGTGCGAGATATGCGGTGCCACAGGCGACAGTAGCCACACGCGATCGTACTGCCCAAAGAAGCCAGAGGGCACGCATAATATGGCGTTGCTCAAGAGCACACCTCGTAACAGCACGGGCAAGAGAAAGAAGTGATTCGCCACGTGATTTCACCTGCTGCTGAGTAACATGCACTCTGCGCCAATGTGAATGGGAACACTTTATTCGGTGTTTAACGGCTATTCCTGCAAATTTGTCTCGCTTACTGTAACTTGCCACATAGTTCTCATGTTACCATTTTATGATAAGTTGGTGCTGCTCATGCTATTATGCTAATTAGTTTTATGTCAAGATGCAAAGAAAATGACTGACTTTCATCATAGATAAGGTGTTCCCCTTCATTTGGCGCATGGTGCACAATGTGTGGCAGCCCACAGAGGCTTTTTAAAGTAAGGACAGTACCGATATAGAGATGTCAAATTGTCTTTCAGCTTTAGTGTTCAGCCTGCTTTTGTCAGGAGCAAAACTATTCGTTATCAACAACTTTGCAGCCTTTAGAGCATAATTTTGCCACACAACAACCATCCCCAATCTCTGTGCATTTCCTTTAAAACTGCTTTTCTTTGGCTCATCTTATATAAGATCGCATTTGGATGCACCAGTCAATTAGCTGTAACACATTGCCCGCTGATTTTGTGCCAGGAGTGGTAAGGAGCGGCATGCAGTGCCCATGAATGGGGTCATAAAAAAGAAAGCTAACTCGAGCTTAAGTACCAGCGTGAATGAATGCAGGATAGAATGTACAGAAGCGTATTTTTCATACTTGTCAGCTTGGTTTGTGGCATGACCCTTGAAGGGTTCTTAAGCTGGTGCAGGGTTTTGAATAGACAGCAGTGTTGATTATCATGGACTACGTACCTTTGTTCACTGTTACACGCTGCTATAATTCACTCATTAGCTTCGGGATATCAACATTCTAGCCTTAAGCACTACTCCAGAGAAAATAATGGACACATATTCAAGTAGTGTAACCTGAAACCTATGCTTGACTTGACCTTGGCGACGCCTGTCGTGAAAGTGCCGAAAGAAATGGAATTAGCGTCCTGGGCAAGTTCAGGCCAGGCGTCGTTTAGGTCAAGTCAAGCGCGAGCTTCAAATAGACCAATTTCTGAATACAGGGGTAAGACCCCATTGCGTATCTCAGACATTACTGCGGTGACAAAAGTATTGCTTTTCTTTCTGTTTGCAGGGTCTGGTATTCCACGCGGCCAAAACATTCTCTAAGAAAATAAACAGACGGCTCAAGTGCCTGTGCAAACCCAAAAATTTGATGCCTCTGTTGCTGTTATCTAGAGTGCTTGATTGTGAAAATCAACTCTGGAATGGGTGCATTGCAGAAATGAAGTTGACTTGTGAAACTCGAGACATGTTGCCACCTTTTGGAAGAGCTTTTCTAAAATAAGAAAAATCTATGTAAGGAAGAGGTGCAAAGTGAGTTATAACTCTTCACCTTTAAAAAGAAAACATCAAATGAAGCAATGAAAATATTGCTTTCATTAATTCTGGGTCACCAGAATTTAATGTCTAACGAAGGAGTATACTTTGTTTCAGAAAAAAATACAGTGAAGTTATTATTGTTTATATATAAAGAAATTGCGCAGAATTAAGTTTTAAAAGAAAAGAAATATTTTCAGATGCCGTACAGAGATGCTCGCTCGCAAATAAAATGTCTGACATCTCAACAAAACAGTCGGAAATGCAATTTTATTTTCTTAATGACTTGAGTGTCTGGAGTTCCAAAACTATAAAAGCTACGTCTAATAAAAGACACAAGTATCTCCAAAGGTGGTGGCATACATTGTGCGAATTTGCTGTAGTGCTTTGTTAGGTTGTGAAATGCACTGCAGAACACATGTTTCACATCACAGCAGCTGGATATTAGCAACAGCCAAGGCCCCTCTAGCATAGTCTATAGTGCAACATCTATGGGGCAAAATTCACATTGAATTCATCACTAGAGTTCATTCTTGCAAGCCCACATGTGCTAGGCTGTGGTGCAAATGAATCAAGGCTGTCAGTGTTTGAACAAGAGTGTTGGTATTCTAGGCATAATACACTTTCTTAAGACCAGCCTGATGTTTACTGCAAGGAGCTTGGTCATCATTGTGCCTTAACAACGAGGTTATTGCCAACAGTGGCTTGAATGCAAAGCCATGATTCAGCACTCCGTGTAAGAGGTTCTGCACAGGCAATTTGAAACAGTTTAAACTTTACAGCAAAACGGAGCTCAGTAATTTGAAAAATACTCAAGAGTGCAGTAAGCTTAACAAACTACAAGAGCTAAACGGCTTTTTTCGGATGCCCGGTCAGAACATCAGTTTTGCAAGTGAAACTTGGTGAAATTCTTCAGGGTTGTGCTTAAATGTTCATTTTTACATCCACTTTTATCACTACCACAACATTTCCATCACCATTGAGTGTAATTTAACTGAACATTTATTGCATATTCTTGGGAACGTTTCACTGGTCCATTTGCATGTTTAAAATGCTCTCGTACCTTTTCGCATCATCCATGTTAGTGAATTAAGAGTGCTAGTCATATTTTGTTATTTCAATATTGTGATCACTCTCTTGAGTGCCTTTTATTTGCAACTATTTTGTGCATCTTCACAGTGTTATCTGAATTACTCAGCCTTTTTTTTTTATATATGTCTGTACATGTGTGAATCTCTGTTCACAGGGTGCAAACTAGTTTTGCAAGTAAAGCGAAATTTGTTGGGAAGCAAGACAGTGTGGTTCAGCCCATGGGACTGCGCCATTTCGCATTGGCTTTGGGAGAGTTGCAATATGTTTATGCGACACAAATGAACAAGATTGTGTTTTATCGTAGCCTGAAGAAAACATTTGCTGTGCTTGCATTTCGCTTTTCCAGTAAATTATTAATAATATGCAGCAATGTGGCATGCCCGTTTCAATAAAATGCTTAGGCTGCTGTCGAACCTTTTGCATCTCGCATGTCAAGTTAAGAAAATAAGTGCCAGCTATTAATTTTTTTAAATTCATTGCAGAGTTATAGTTGTTACACGTAAGCTTTAGCATTACCATTTTAGCGGAATGCTGTGGCCGAAATGAGAACAGAAGTGCTGGATGCAATGTGTAGCTGCGCTGTATTCAAACCAGAAAAACTGATCTCAATGTCATTTGCATCGCATCATTTTTGATCAATTTTGTGTGTAGTTAGTAATGCCGATTTCATCCGTGAGGTGCTCAATTGTATCACTGTTGTATTTTGTTACAATCACTCTTGTACCTTGTATAATTCATGTCTGTAATATCAGAGCCTTTCTGACATTGCTACATTCTGCGAGGTCAATAAAGATCACAAGTGAAAACAAAATGCTTGTCTGTTCCATCATTAACCGTTTATTGTTCTTTGACTGCATTGAAGTGGTGGTAGTGCAGCTCTAGCCTTTGTCAAATAATTTACCCATTGGCACTTGTGAAATGACAGTTCACATGCTAAAACACATGTGAACTTCGACAAAGAACACAAACTTCACAAAAGAATGGCAATGCATGTCACACACTTATGGAAAAGCTCTTGACGACACTGGGAAACCACACAGCAATGAAAGTAACACAGGACTATATAGAATTCACAAGTTCTACAGCGGAACCTCGCTAATGATTTCTTAGGTATAACGTTGCTGAAGATTGAGGTGACTAAGAGCGTTTCAACAAGTTTGCATGGCAAGTTCTTGCTGGCTACAAAATAGCATGAAAAACTTGTTGAAGGGGTTCCACTGTAGAGAGATCAGATGGCAGGACTTCAGTAACTACTAAGATGGCCAACACAAAACTTCACCTGAGGGGTAGGTATGAAAATGAATACGTACATGTATAAAGCTTGTACATTTAGTGCCTTAGGAGCTGGCTTACAGGTAGATCAATAACATTTGATGGACACAAAAGGACACTCTTAGCTTCTACTCTTATCACACATGGATCATTCAAGTGTCCTTCAGTACATGGCTCTGTGAATGCTTATCAATAAGTTTGTAGTGGCATGCAATGTTTCGCATGGGCATGTCTGTCAATACTCCTCAGCAGCACATTTCTTAGCATATCAAAAAGTATGCAAGGCTGACATGGCTGAATGAGACTAACGTCATTCCAAGTTGGCAAGTGAACCACTGAACATGGCAAGCAGCAGATCGGACCAAGGCAACTGGAATATTTCATGGCAATAGCTGGAATGAGGGCGATGGCTTATGGCAGCTCTTCTTGTAAGTTGCGCATAAAACTGAATGTCTAGTTCCAAGTAAGTCGCCAGTAAATTTGATAACCGAAAAAAAAAAAAAATTAAATTACTAATTCGTGGAACATAAGCCTAAGTTCACTGTCATTGTGGCAAAGCAGAACAGCCGAGATTGTGACTGTGTATCGCTCTGATGGGCTGTTATCTTGTCCAGGCCCACCGATATCGCAGCCTAGGCCAATCGCGTGAGGTGAAACTGAACGTCTGCTTTTCAAGCGCGTACAAGATAGCGGCCCTGCTTACCACTCGGCGTGGAATTTTCTGCACCTTCCTCAGTAACCATGCGAGTGCTATTGTGTGTCGCAGCTGCCTACTACAATGTTCCACATGGTCTTGGCAGGCCATGCAAGGCCACTGGCCCAGTACTGATTGGACCAATATACAGCCAGTCTGATGATAATAAACTCTTGGATGCAAAACTAGAACCATTTACTCTGCCCAACTGCTGTTGCCACCTGACACATTCCTGACTGCTTAAAACAGTACACATAGTACAGAGACAACCAACACATCCACAGGTATTGTTATAGAGCGTTTGAATGAGGTACGTTGCAACCGCTTGTAGAAACATTAATATGCAAACGCAGGGACACAAGTTCACCCCATTTTCAAACCACACACTATGTTTCATAGTTAGCAGGCAATGCTGTGCAGGCTATGCAAGTAGTGCGGTCATAGAAGTTTCACTTCGCGCGTTTGGTAGTGCGTTAGTTCTTGACCTGCGATACTTTCTACAGTAGAAGTACTTCATATAGTGTACAACTACAACTTATGGACGCAAGGTTACGTCAAATTGCATATTTGTGAACCTTTGCTTCAAACAGAGTAATGACATTTATTTTGGTTGCGATGCATTATTGCTACAGAAATGTATCGCATCACTCTTTTCGTGTTAAAGAAACTTCAGTTTCTGTGACACCTTCAATGTAATAACTGCATCATATTTTGCAATACAAAAGTATGAGACAATGTTATGTCAAATTACATGATGCATACCTCTCTCACACAAGTGGCATACTACTTCTTGGTTGCGAATGTGAACAGCGAGATAGTCTTGCTACCCTTCATAGCCGCCTCATCTGCTATTTGCGAAATGGAGCATCTCTGTACCCAAAAGGTTTCACACAACACTAGAGGAAACTGTGGCACTACTAACATTCAGTTATCATGAGAATTATGTGCCATTACATGGATGTCTAATCTCTATACTTGTGACCTCAGACGTTCTTGTTGCATCGCTTACGATGCTTTACCTTTCTCAATTTCCATGCACTCATATTTTTTGTAAATGCGTCCACGCAACAAGTTCCTGCACACATGCGCAGTCATTGTGAATTGTTGCATTAATAGGTGGTGCCCAATTCAAGCCCCAGTGATTGCTTTTCTTTTGGTTAACAAGCCGATCTCAAAGGCTATGCTTCTGCTAACTGTATACGCCAAAAGTGATTCTGGAGCTGCAAACATGTCGTGGCAATGTTTTATACATCACCTATGCTGCAGTGTATTGTTGAAAATGGTCAATATGCCAAGCCATCTGAAGCCAGAAGGACGAAGTTTAGGCAAATCCATGTACTGCCTATTATTCCTATGCTGGTTGCACTGTCAAACTAGCAGCTGCCATAGGCACTAGCACGAGAGTTCCGTCCAGTAATTTGTCTAGAAAACCATCTGCATCCACTGTTACTGTATAGGCAGGAAACATTGTAACTGCTGCACCCTTCCAGTGAACCTTCGCCAGCGACACTTAATGTTGCAAATATGCTGGGAGTACCAGTTCTCATAGCGTGTGGATGCTAATCCCACAAGCACCGTTAAACACTCTCCCACTTCCTTAGCTCAGGCATACAATTTTACGAACCGTAGCCACAGGCATTCGATGGGGGTGAAAGAGAAAGGATTGTCACTTGCAGGACACCACTTTTCTTTTTGTTAGTCGCAGTTCAAGGGATGCGGTTAGGGCGACAACATTCTTTCAGCACAGGTTGCCACTGCTCTACAGTTGCATGCGAAAGTGAACCGAATGTGGAGAATGGAGGCATGCCAACACTAAAGGCACAGATACAGTTCGATGTGCCAGGCAGTGGATGGCAAAGTCGAACACATCAAGCTGTCTATGCTAGCAGCAGTGAAAATTTGCCTCTTGTTCAGCTTGGTGCAGTGATTGTGGCCTGCGAATGAGTGCTTCTTAACGCGATAGCGTTAAGAGCCCCGTGTCACAGAAAATCTGGTGTCGGCAGAGTTGTCCGACAGCGAACATTTTCATACATATTTGGGCATATGTATATGCCACACCTTGGTATATGACATGAGGCATCTGCGGGTTATATTGCCATAACCATTCTATCACTGAAGGTGCTCATACCTTGTCTTACATTCTTGACAAAGTTATTCCTCAGAATTTTGAGAATGATAGCCCACAAATTTATGCCATGAAACAAAACACTGACAGCACATGTCTTTTATGTTGAATCTTCTCAGACTCAAATATTAAAAGTGCGAAACGATAACATAAACCTGAAAATGATGCAATTTTTTGTTGCTGCTGTGTACTACCTCCGGGATAGGCCCATGCAAGAGGCCGCGTGTCTACCAGAAAGCTCGCCTTTGTGCATAGCATTCGCCGCCAGCATTTCCTGGTAAACATTACAGTTACATAAGCTGCAGTTGCCGGGAAGCATGAGAAGCAGTCGGGGATCTTTGAATGCTATCGCGTTGCACTCGTAAAGGCAAAGCTTAAGTGCCCTCCAATTCGTTCTTTGGCGAAGGTGCAAACTCAGTGTACCTGAACTGAAGGCCGACATGCTACCAGGTAGCCAAGATAGTGTGCGGTTCATCCTGATCAAGCCGTCCTGGCCTAGAGATGGTACATGTTCTATTCTCGTGTAGGCAGCGTCAAAGTGCGCCAAATGTCGCCGGTCAAGCTGGCCGTACCAGGATGCTAGACTGTAGGGCGTCCACTTTTTGCCAAACTATAACAGTTAATAAAATTATCACAGTTGAAGCCAAATATGCTAAAATTTGTCAAAAATAAAAGCATTTTATATTACGTATATATTCAAAAACATTTTCTCCTTTAGAAGGCTGTGAACAGGCACTCTGCTCTACGAGGTGTTTTCTTTAGACTATACAAAATTTCTTAAAATCATGACAGTGTAATTGTAGTCCTTGTGTTGGATTACCCGGAGGCAGACATTACTTGCATGAAAAACTGAAATAATTAACAAAATTTCAGTAATTGTTCTTTACTAGTTACATTACAGCACATATTGCAATTTACGAATTGTAGCCGGTGAGTTCACAAGGCATATGTCTCTAGTTGGAACAAATTGTCAGAAAGACACCAGTTATTAAACATTAATTCTCGAAGTTTGAGACAAAATACATTGGTGCATGAAATATTTTTCTTTTTAAATAAATGCAACAATGGTGCATTTTTGCAGCAAGTTTGATGGCACATCTCAAACACGGTGCCATCCTCATAATTATAACTCGATATGCCTCACCAACTAAAGTTTATAAATTGCAATATGTGCTGTAGAGTAATTAGTTAAAAATTTATTTAATATATTTTTTACTGAATTATGCATTTTTCGTTTTAGTGCAAGTAACGTCTGCCTCTTTCAGCAATCCAGTTCAATGACTAGAACTGTGCTATCTGTCAGGCAATTTTTCTGTATAGTCTAAATAAACACCTGGTATAGTCGTAGCAAGAATGATCTGCGTCACAGATAAAAAAATGTCCATGAAGTTTATTCTCGAGACATTCATGTAACGGAGGTCGGAAATTGGGTAGTGCCACTGTGGGTATGTACAAATAATCGTGGAGGCCGCAAAAATCAGGCTGAGAAATCAATCTTGCCCTAAACTCGACACACATGAAGAAGATGAAATAATTATTGCCAATATGACAATTGGTAAACAAGTTTTAAAAATCAAGCATTTTACAGTAACCTGATAAAGTTGGGAGGTCGACACGCTGTTTGTTATTCTACTATTGTTATTATGCTTTAGCAATTGCAAGCAAAACATCTGGGAATGTGTAACACCATAATGGTTGCCATGCATTTCAGAGACTGGGCAAACATTGTAAAGGCGCATGAAGGAGGTTGTGGTTAATGGCAAAGTCGAACAAGAGTTATTCTATCTGTTTGAAAGTTTTAGCCCAAGCTTTGAAAGTGCTGCTCAGGAACTGCTGCACGAGTGGAGTGGCCAGAGTTATCCCAGCTGCACAGATGCAGGTTGACAGGCAATGAAAATCAGGCAACACTTGCAACCCATCAAATGTGCATGCATTGAATGATGACAATTTGGCATACTCTGGTGGTATGTACCGGTTATGTACAAATATCTCGACCAACGCACGGGAGTCGACACGCTTATCAGCACATGAGGAATCAACTTGCAGAGGAGGTCGGGCAAATTTCTTTTCAAACAGATTCTTTGTGTTCCCAGCTTTCTTCATCCCCACACTTTGTAATTGGATTGAATTGAATTCTGGAGTTTTAAGTGCCAAAACCATGATTTGATTACGAGGTCCACCGTAGTGGGGCACTCCAGATGAATTCTGACCAGCTGCACAGGAGCGACGAGATGCTCGGATCTTTAATGTGCCCCCAATGCACGAGACACAGGCACACTTTAGAGAGTTTTAGAATAGGGGCCCCAAACATTTTGGGGCTCCAAAGAAATAGCATCGAAGCCACTGCGCATGCGCGAAACGCAAACTGCATTTGGGTTTTGCGTCGGGCACTCCATTTCACTGATTTAGTGGGAGCCCCAAAAGCTTTGCGTCAACAAACATGGCGGCGCCCATCGGAGCGACGGCTCTAACCAAGCACCAAACTGGGCTCAATTCGTGGTAATGCGTGAAGTTCGTAAGCTAGGAGAAGTGATTGCGGTTATCGCTATCTCTCAACTAACATGTGTAATGAAGATTGATTCATTAGACGCCGCTGATTGTGAAGTCGATTGTTGATTTCACGACTCACACGCCTAACATGGATTAGCTTGGTTGGTGAAGGCACGTATAGTTGGTTATTTCAAAATTAAGCGCAACGCATCGCTTGCTGCTAATAGAATAACCTCTAAATTGTAATTAAACGCAAAAATCCAAAGTCAAAATTATTCTTATCAAAAAATGGTACAGTTTATTTTAACATTTATAATAGTTTTTCTTTGACACCATAGTGGCGCTGCAAGCGCAAAACGCTATTCGCAAACGCAAAGACCTATTCTAAAACTTGTCATTCCTGCATGCCCCAACGCTAACACCCGCAAAGCTCTTTGGGACCCCAAACTTTTGGGGCCCCTATTCTAAAACTCTTTTTGTGATGGCTGCCTGCACGTGTCACGTGACTGGCAAGGTCATTGTCGCCAGAAAACTTGGGCAATAGTAGGGACAATGCTCCAGTGGTATCCAAACACACAGTCCTGAAGTGCAGAGTACATGGAGCACATTTGGGAGGAGCCTCTTTTGCATTCTTGACCTATCACCGAATACAGTACCTGCAATTCAATTACATTTCTCTGAGCAGTTACTTGGGAGACCATCCACCCATGCTATCTGGGTGAGTGACATCATGGCAGCAATCATAACTCGTTTCACTGACCCTAAATACAGCAAAACTGATGCTTCATTGTTCCTACAGGTGCACATACAGGACAGTCACAACTGAAGCAGTTCACGCACTGCTGAAGGTACGACACTGATTGTGCAGAGAAGGGTTCTAGGGTAGACAATCTACACTGCCCTCTCTTCAGCAAAGCAGTCAAGGTGTGTTTGTGAAAATGGGGGTGAGAGTTGGGACTAGCATCGCTGGATTTATTAAAGCACTGCAGTCAACTCACAATCCTCGGAAAGTCTGTAGTGCCAAGCACAACTGCAGGAACTATACAAGTTTGTTGGCTCCACTAGCTGTACGGGTGTACACTGACCACCATAGAGCTTGGCACATGAGAAATAGGCGGCATTATATTAAAGCTGTCTAAGTGAATGTCGCTGCCTTTTACAGGAACTAGTACATGTGTACGATGAAAGAATATATTCACACTTCTCAAACTGTGGTTAAAAATTCATGCTGTGAACCTTGCAAACATGATCAAAAATGCACACACAACACGGTACACATCTCTCACTCGGACACTACTCGAGACCGACATTAATTACAAGCACTTGTAAAACATGAAAACAGCCCTGTTTGCACGCGGCAGACTTGCATGAAACAACCCAATGACTTATGACCAGTTTGTTTCAGTTTTCATAAATTAAATTAAAAGAACGCATTAACGAATTGACGTTACTGAGTTCTGAGGAGGTGGCACTGATTTCGGAAGAGGAGTTCAGAGGTTCATTCAAAGTTACCGACAAGATTTCATCAGTATTGTCTACACCAAGGTCCCCGAGTTGTGCATCTAGGAGTGAACTCTGCTGGTCCACAAACATCATACTAGACGAGTCATCCAGGCTGGAGTGTGACTGAAGTGCCTGGACCTGCGACAGCGAGAGTCCCGATGCCTGCATCTGAACTACGAGATAGCGGTTTTCGGGATCCATTGAATCTAGCTGAGAGTCTGTTGATACGTAGGGGTCATCGAGGTTCAGCTGTGCCGAGTCGACTAACATCTGCCCCACATTACTAGATGTCTTACGTGGCCTGTAAGGTGCCTTGGCAGTGGCATTTTCACCGTGATGTTTCTCGTGGTGCTCTTTGAGCTTGTCTCGACGCGAGCTAGTGTAGTCACACTGGTGACACTTGAACGGCTTGTCATCGAGGTGTATCCGCTCATGTCGAACCAGGTGGCTGCGCTCGATGAAGGCGCGGCCGCACACAGCGCACACATGCGACCGCACCGCCGTGTGGGTCCGCGTATGGGCTTCCAGTTGGCTGCGTTTTGGAGAAACATACGTGCAACCCGCAAACTGGCAGCGGAAGACATTTCCGGTGTGCAGCCGACGGTGGGACAACAGGTGAGACTGGTACTTGGCAGTGAAGCCACACACGTCGCAGAGGTAGGGCCGGTCATTGCGGTGGCTCTGCAGGTGTTGTTCCAGGGTGCACTTCAGCGCGAACGCGCGCCCGCACAGGTTGCACACAAACGGACGTTCACCGGTGTGACAGCGCATGTGGGCCACGAGGTTGGTCTTCTGCCGGCACCGGTAGTTGCATGCACCGCACTGGTACGGTCGCTCGTCTGTGTGTCTCATGCGGTGCAGGAGCAGCAGCTGTATCCTCTCACACTTGTATGCACACGAGTCGCACTGGAAGGGTCCCTGACCGTCGCTGCTGAAGTGGTTCTTCATGTGGGTGTAGTACTCGCGGTTCCACTTGCACGTGAACGTGCACAGGGGGCAGTCGTATGTTTTGCCTTTGCCATGTGCCTTGGCGATGTGCTGCTCCAGCCTTGCAGCGCCGTAGCTGACATAGCTGCAGTGATCACACTTGACACCTTCTTTCCAAACGGAGGATGGTATTTTTCCTGTCTGTCCATTGCTCGAGTCGTCTGTAGTGGCTTCAGGCTCTGATGTCTTCACGCCTTCTGCCTCTGCATTCCCAACTAACAGGTTCCGCAGTATGTGATGTTTCTCGTCACTCTCACCTTCTGTGCTGTTCTCGTCCTCAACAGCTGCCTGCTGTTGCTGAAGATGCATCACGTCGCCTGCCGTGAGAACAAAAGAAGAAAGGGGGAGTATAATAACAGTAAAAAGGGAAATGTGCATGTGCAGCAGTACATCACATCAACATTATTGTAAAGGATGAAACAATCGCTACTTACTCATTCTGTGGAGGCTTGCAAGGTGGAGGAAAGTTTATGAAAGAGAAAATTGTCATCCGCCCTACTGTATAAGTGTCATCCACCAGACTATAGCACGAAGCTACAAAGAGAACCCATGTGCATTTCTTAAAAAAAAAAGAAAATCTGAATGGGTATCTTTTGTAGCTTAGTACTACAGTCGGGTGTTTCATCAATAATCACTGCGTTTCAAAAGTATTCATAAATCGCTCTTCATGTGAGTTTGTGATGTATGTCTGTGCATAAACAATTGAGTTGCCTGCTCTTTCAACAGCCAGCCATGCACCATTCCATCAACTTCGTTAACAGACCAAAAATTGCGCAGGGAAGGAATACAACTGGTGAGATGCAGTCTTGACTGCATTCGTAAAATAGAAGACGAAAGCAAAAGTACACAGTCTGACACTGGCATCTCTCTCTCCTTAAAGAGACACTATAAAGGAAAATATTAAGCAGAGTTAGATTGATAGATTGCTTGCCTAGAAGTCAATGATCGTTTTCTGTGTGCCCATACATGACTTTGTTCCACAGAAAATCGCCACCGAAGACCTTGCTGCTGCTCCTCAAATTGAATCGCCTGTGCCAAAATGGACAATTGCCGTAATCTTCACGTGAACTCCCTACCTGCCGCTCTCTCATGAATCAGCCAGTGCCAACCGAGAGGCACCATAGTTTAAATAGGTGGCACCCCTACTGAGATTTTCCATTTTCACGCTTACAGTTCTGTTCTCACTGCGAATGGTGAATTTGCAATTACAGAAGCCTAACATTTCAATGTAGCTTGACTTAATATTTTTCTTTAGTGTCCTTTTAATAAGCCAATGTCAAGGAAGCTTTCATGGCATTTCGATTATCTATGTTCTGGCTGGCTCGCCCCACAAGAAGGCCAATGACAAGAACTCTGCTGTCAGCAGTGGCGAGTGCAAGTGGCAAACAATGTGAAGGGGAGGGAGAGAGATGTGGTCTTCTGATGCAAGCATGCACACAGGCTGGCATCCCTCAGAATGCTTTCACTGACCAGCAGCTGCAGCATCTGAGCTATTGTGCTCGGTTGCTTCAAGTTCCCTTAAATTCTATTAATTGCCTACTCTGAAAAATTCTTGCTCAAAATATGTTCACCGATGATTGCCTTGTAAACAATATGCAACAAACACTTGCTTTGCGAGTGGTTCAGGACGCCACTACTCAACCTGTGAAGTTATAACACAGTTGAATCACGATATAACAAATTATGGAATATAAAGAGGGAAATTTAAAATTTGCAGATATTTGGCTTGTACCAGCATGTATGCCTACAATAAATATAGGCTACAACAAAGACATTTCCGGGTTAGATGTGGCTTTATTATAACAAGGTATTGCTGTATAAGCCAGCAGCAACTCTACAATGAAGCCACACCTGTGTCTGATTTGTGACGATGTGGTGTTGCCGCTACTTTAGCTTGAAATGGGGACAATGGCTTAAGGCTCTGTGCTGTGAATTGACCCTAGACCACAGATTACGCTTGGCAAGGATGGCTCAGCACTTGACATGGCTCTGTTCCCCTGCGCTTAGCAAATAAACCGTGTTATAAATTTAACACAAAGGCCCAGAAAATTGCCTGTTGTATGCTCTGAATATGCATAAGCAATGTAATATAGTAGTTCTTCTGAAAGCTACTGCACTCAATTTCGATGTACAAGCGTCATCGCAAGTGTAAAGTTGCCTGGTCACAGACATGGGGAGATAAGGGAAATTAATGCCATTTTCGTGCAGCGATACTGTAGGACCCAGTATATAATGAATAAAAGCAGGGCAAAAGGAAGAGTAATGTCATACAGACTGTAGAAAAACTTCACTTCAGCTGTGCCTGTAACCACAGCTGAAGCACGAGAACAGTTTTGTGTTCAATCAAGTGCAATGTAAGAATGTCTTGGAAAGATTACCTGCAGCTACTTGAACTTGTCAGGCTAAGCTGACATATGCTTCAGATCACAAAGCCATGATCACACAGTGCAAAAGCAAAGAGCCTAGCAAATTTGCCAGTGCTCCCCTTAACTAAGCTAACTCTAAAAGGGCATAATGTTTTGCTGTACATTCTCATTTTGTTGGGGCATGATTTAGTAAGTGAAAAAAGAACAGAGGATAGACAGTGTCTTCACTGTCTTTTTTTCACATACTAAACCATGCGCCAAAACAAGAATGTACCATACCAACCTGCCCAAGAATAAGTTCTTTTGGGCATGATGTTAGCACAACAAAAGCAATCAAACAGGCCAGTGGAATGCTATAACAGGCATGCATTTTTAATGATCAATGAGTGCTAATGTCACAGAAACCACCAAGCTCCATTAGGGGGTGAATAAGAGTTACAGCCATGTTCAGATGTTATAGGTAACTGTCCCCAAATTGTAGGGCAAATACCTTCATGCACTTGATAGTAGTGATCTTTCATTTGCATGCAGGAACTGAACAATTTTAGTGGCTACAGCTTTTAATAGTCACTGAGAGTGCAACATGTGACACCAGTGCTCTCGCATAAGGGGCAAAAGAAGCCATGTTACGAGAATATCCCTGGGCATTACGTCAAGCTGAAGTGTAAGCAGAGCTAAAAGTGATCGAATAACGCAGGCCCACCTCAGTTGTGTAGCACAGCAATCACTTACCCATCCCCAGCCCACTTTCACTGCCGTCATCTTCGTCCAGCAGCTCGCCACAGTCATCTGACGACAGCGTCTCTTCGTCTTCCTCCTCTGCTGCCGACCTCACAGCGCCAGGCGAGCCCCGTGCCTCCCCCGACATCTCCGCGCACAGAGCTTCGATGGCTGCAGAGACGGCAAGGTTCATGAAACTCTCCATGTCGCTCTCGGGTGGGTGCGAGAACTCCAGCCGCAGCTGTTCCCGCTTGTCTGCACTACTGCACTTGGGTGCCTCCACCATGTTACAGTCTAGCGTCCTCAAGGAGAAAATGGAGGCACCGGCGACTGAGCTTAAACATAGGGTCACGGCTTAGACACTGAGAAAGCGTGTTCTGGTCGACGGCGGCCCAGTCAACAAATGTGAGTAGGAGACGGAGCCAACCTTCTCGCTCTTCCAGGTCATGTGAGACCCAGCGTGTCACTAGATTCAGCAGCGGTGCGCCCTGCGGTAGACATAGCCTTCTATCGGAGATGAAGGCTACGAACCGCTCTTTGTCAAGCCGCAGTAGCCTCGGGTCACTGAGGACATCTTCCACATTCTCACTTACAAAACTTGCCACAGCCTTGAGCAATGTAGGAACATTGTTGGCTTCTGCCATCTCCCTGATGGCGAGGCAGTTTGCCAGATTGAGGTTGTGCTCCAAGTACTCAGCACAGTAGTTCTTGAGCTTGAAGATGAGGAAGTGGTTCGACAGCTGCAGGAGTTCAGCGACGTTTCCCCGGTGAACGCTGACACAGCCAGAGTACATGTACCGAAGGAATGATTGGAAGGCAGCTTGGTTATGGCAGGAGATGCTGAGGTGTTCCACTCCCGCCTTCTGCATTCGCAGGATCGAGTCAAAGTACTGGGCTGCTGGCAGCCAGCACGCTGCGGTGTGCCCGATACCGGCGGCCTTGCACGTGCAGCACAATGTCGCAAAAGCGCCCTCTCTCTTGCTGCTGTCTAAGTTTGTGCATTACGTAGCTGCAGTGGGCGTTTTCGGCAAAGTTCATAACACTGCCACTGGCAAAGCCCGCGCGAGGCGCCATTTGACCCTTTTCTAGAAACTTCGATCGTTCTACGTCATGCGGTCGATGTTCGATCACTGTCGGTGGCGTGAGATGCAAGGACGACCCAAGTCGAGTGCCGCAATTTGGAGGGGTGACGCACCCATCGGTCTCACACTGCTTTGATACGAACTTGCACGATTCTTGTAGCGACTGCCATCGAAGCGAACCGGGAATGGGGGAGAGCTGAAGTGATGAGCAAGCGCATCGAATGCCACAAACCCAAGTGATCGTCTCTGCTCACTCAACAAGACTGAGAATTCGAAACCAAAACAACATAAGCAATGACTGTACCGCTATAGCATAGACTGAAAACGAATGTAAAAGAAAACGAAACAAGTTTCGTATACGTAACTTGACTGGCACTCTATCGCACAGCGCTGGCAGGGGTGGCAATCGCGACGGCGGCACGGTTTTGTCGACACCATCGGTATGATAACGGATCTGCCTACTGAGCGCAAACCATCATCGTGCGGTGTGACGCCCGACTATAAAAACAGATCGCTGAAAGTAAAGTATGAGTGAACACAATCGAAGCTGGCAGCCTTACCGACTGAACGAAACAAAAATAAAACGGGTGGAAGGGCTGGTGACGGCGGTACATTGGGGGTATCCAACGCTTCTTGCCCTCACGACTATTAGGCTTACGGACGAGTAGGAGTCTTGTTGCCCGCGGCGCGACATCTGACGGGAGCACACGGGCAATTCTCGTAGTGAATTACGTCGACACAGTAAAAAACGAAACGCGATACAAAAGAAAAACTGCTGATATTTGGTAAAGTGAATTCGCGAAACACTCAACGAAATCACCCAACCGATCCCAATGAGGACGTTTACGGGGTTTACTGGTGCTCAACACCTGACAGCAAGGAACCCAAGCAGCAGCAGGGAACAGATGGTGTTGCCATGGTTACAAGAAACCGTACATGACGCTGGAGATCACGTTTTATTCGTCCGGTTTAAATATATATCAACGTACGTCCACTTAAAAAGACGCCTCAAAATGCGGTCATTTGCGAACGCAAGCACAACAAACGACGTCTCCAAAACACAAAGCTTCGAAACGCCGAATGCTAAGCGGCCAAGCATAACTTCGTCGCCCATGAAGGTTGTTTCGAAGTATATATTGAAGTGAGAAAATTTTGCCTTCACTTTCGCGTTTTCTTCGTATCACAAATGACCTTTCGTGACGCGCCATAGCATGTTTCTCTCTTATTTTGTCGCGTTTAGAAGGGCTGTCAGTGGAAGTGCTCAGGAGTGTCCAAATGTTTTGTCTTAACGTACAGACCGTAATGATGTTTGCTGCTAAACAAACTACTTCGACTGACAAGCATGAAAAGTACCATTAACTTAACTACGACGCCCACGTTACTACAGCTGGAACTTTTACTACAACCCAGCGCATCAGGTAATCCGCTATGAACTGCAAACACAAGCTCTCTTGACTATGCTGCGAGTATTAATGGCGGATCACAAACTTGCCGGCGATTTGAAACAAGCACGCGCTAATCGCCACTCTGCTTGCGTTGAGTATAATAGACACCGCAACAACTCGAGATAACAACCAGCTAAGCTTGAGTCGCAGGAAGTGCAAAGTACTTACCGCTGACACCTTCGGGGGCAACACATCCGAACCGTTGCGGATGGTGAAGCGACGCTCAGGCCCGAACAAAGGGCATTATCGCCGCTCGCCCAAGTTTGAAAACGGCTTTCGGCTCGCTCGACAGCCGTCAGCGCCTTTCTCGCGTTCCCAAATGGTAACGGTGCGCGTCAGGTGAGTTCCGTTTGCAAATTTTTCGAGTGTTTCTCTTCTACTGCATGCTAATTTCAAGCAGGCCAGGAAACAACGCACGCACACACATGCGGCGGCAGCGGTTTCTTCGTTTTGAGGGAGAGAGAGAGTGGCGGTGTGGGTGAGGAGGTTTAAGGAGAGGCAAAGAGGCGTGGCGTGCGAGAGAGAAATAAATGAGCGAGAGAGGGGCAGACCGACCTTTTTTCTATTTCTCCTTTTCGTCGCGTTCGGAGGCGAGCGCATTTTGCGGAGCACCGGCCGTTGTCGGAGTGCGATGGTGGACGTCCCGAGCTTTGACCAGGCCAGTGAGGACCCCAGAAGCGGTCATTAACCCTGCAACTAGAAACCTCGCACTTTCTCTCCGCCGTGTGACCGTAGTTCCGTTCGCGTGCCAGGGGCAACCGTTATTTTGGCCGGCCGACCGGAGACTGCCTGGAGGAGCAAAACCGACGCAACATGGCCGACGTTGTGGAGTCAACTCGCTTCGAAGTGGAGCTCCAAGATTCGGCCGGCCTGATTTCCAAGCAGGCTGGCTCACCCTACATCAGGGACCGTAAGGCCATCGACGGTTCGAGCAAACCCAGGGTAAGCAACCGTCGGTCCGCGACGGATCGTTGCTCAGCGAGGGTTGGAAACTCGGACAACGTGCCGTGAAACAGCCTTGCACGCCGCTCGCTCGCTGGTCCTCGGCAAATTGTGCGTGTGTGTGTGTGCGCGTGTGTTGTGCATTTGCATTTGCCTTTCGCCGTCCGTCAGATGTCCACGGTGCCTGGGTTTCTTGGGCGAGCGACCCCTTCGACCCGCGTACCTTTGACGGGCGGCAGTGTGGTTTCGCCGCGGTCTCCCCCTCGTTTTCGATGCGTGCAACGTAGCGATGCGTCAAAGCCGTCGTGCGGTATGAATGACAAGCGCCGTTAGCGTGGCTGGCGCCCACGATCTTCACGAGCGGGAGTGTGTCTGGGCGCCTGCCCAGTGCGTGGTGGTTTTTCAGTATTACGTGGTCGTGCTGGTACTACTCTAGGAGGTGTTGGTACAACACGGCCGGCCACCGTAACGGACGTCCCCATGAGCCATTCGCCGCGCCTTCGCGGCAGCGTGTATTGCATTGCATGCTGCTCTGTCTGATTGCGGTCACTTTGAAACCGAGCACGTCAGTGTGTGGGTGTGTTGACTCGCACGACGCCGTCTGTCGCGGTTACTTTGAAACTGAATGCACCCGTTATGTATGTGTGTGTGTGTGTCTGTGTGTGTGTGTGAAAGAGGCAGAGAGCGCAGACTTCTCGACACCACCACGGTATCGCTAAAGAGATAGTGCTAAAGGAGTGTGAAAGAAGGAGGTGTTCAGAGGAAGAAAATCAAAAGCATTATCAAGTGGCGGAGACATTGGATATTTTTTAATTTATTTTTATTTGCCTCGCGAGCGAGCGGCTTGTGCGCATCGGTTGTGGGTATAGTGTATTTCACCGGCAGCAGGCGACGTTGCGACACCTTGTGACAGACACAATAAAGGCTGTGCTGAAACTTGCCCGCTTCTTGCGCCTTCTATTTCTACACCGTCTCTTGCGCCATGTAAGCTTTAGCTTTTAATTTTGACTTACCGGCACGTGGGACAAGTTTCGACAGTGGGATGTGTCGAATGTTAACTGCACCGGGTACGAGCTGCCGGTTCGTTTGCATCGTTTTTACTCTTTTTATTATTACTTTTTTGTATGTCTGTGTGTCTGGAATGATAGGCGTGTGGGAAAAACGTGGGCGCGTCAAGCGCTTTATTGATGTTTTGTCTAGGAGTTTGTTTTCGTTTTGTACGCGTTTTTATTGCAGATTGACGATCGTCGGTGTTGTCACGTGGCAAAAAAAAAAAAAAAAATCGTGCGAGGGCAGTAAATGGGGCCCAAGGCTGTTGCGCAGCACACGTTTAAAATGCGCGCACATGGGTGCCGGTGACCGGTGCTTGGCACAAGCTCACGTTAGTCACTTTCCTTGTTCATTTCACAACAAAAAATATTCTGGCATACGAGGGAAAGGCATTAAAAGTATTCCACGATGCAGCAACACGACTTGCGTAAACGTATTTATTATAAACTTTATTCATGATGTAAACCACGTATAAGTGCATCGTTCTCTCCGACAAAGATGGCAGGTTCTAGAAGCTCACGCCCGATATTCGAAATGGTTCCGAGAAAACACGTGACGCAAGAAAACATTTGAGGCCGGAAATGTGATGCTTCCAATACTGTGTCGGGAATAACCCATGCTCCGCGTCTTCCCTAAAGCTCCCTAAAGTGGAACCTGTTGCAAGCAGCAGGTTTCGAGATACGGTGTGTTTAGTTGCTGTACACTCTAAAAAAAAGTTTACACCCTTTGGGCCGTATCTTGTTCTCAAACAGTAATAGTCATCTGTCTTGTCCGCATTTCCTTTCTTTAACGCTGCGAGCCCGGTACTTCCTAGTCACGAAAGGCTTGCGCGTTATCAGCGTGACAGCATTCTTGACAGGAAAGTAGCGAGCGCTGAGTTTTTAAGAAAGGAAACACTAGGCAGATGACGATTATCGTTTGGGGACAAGATACGACCCAAAGGGTGTAAACTTTTTTTAGAGTGTACTTCCTCATCAGCCTATATTGTGTACTTACATTGCTCCAAAGAGCTTCCCCTCACAACACGCACACACTTATTGTTATTATGATAAAGCGCTGATTCAATGTTCTTCAAACATCGACTACGTTATGTTCGGCTGGACATAAGGAGGCCTCCACGCCCCATACCTGTTTTCTTGAATATACAATATAGACTCGTGTAAGAGCCGCACCCGCAACTTTGCAGCCCGAAATTTTTGGGGGAAAATTACCATCGCTGAAGCAATCTCATTCCGTGCCCCGATGCCGTGCGTGTGCATCGGCGAACCTTTTGGTTTGGTCACGTGTAAGGGCCGCACCTTGTTAAAATTGTGGGGAAAAAAAAATAAGTCCGGCCCTTACACTAGTCTATATGGTAGGTCTTGAATTTTAACAGTATCCGCAGAAAACGCAGCTCCTCTTGGCGTTCAAATAGATATAAAAGCACGCGCACGTAAATTTCCCGTATTTATTATACGTGGGAGCTGTCGACGTTCGGGCCATTGCTGTGGTAAGTCTTTGGAAATTGATGCATCACAGACAGCCTCAGTGGAATCCGTGTCAGTTCAATAGGGGTGACATCGCAACACAAACAATGCAATGTAGAACAGCACGTGGGCTAGCAATGTCTCGCCTTCTGTTTATCGTTTTGTTTGCGCTACGGTGACGTCCTATATAGATATGGGTGTACGAGTGGTGATACTCTCGAATCGAACACGTCGATATCACGAACCCGTACACAACGAAGTAGATGTAAAATTTATCCCGCCAATATCAGCTATTCAACGAATACATGCTTATAACGAACATCAGATATAAGGAAGGTTAAAAATTAAACTGGGCTTTTACGTGCCAAAACCACGATTTGATTATGAGGCACACCGTAGTGGGGGACTCCCGAGTTAATTTTGACCACCTGGGGTTCTTTAACTTGCACCCAGTGCACGGTACGTGGGTGCTTTTGCATTTCGCCTCCATCGAAATGCGGTCGGGATTCGATCCCTCAACCTCGGGCTTAGCAGCGCAACACTAATGTTGAATTCCAATGGCGGAGCCGGAGCAGCCAACGGACTCCGCGAGCGAGCATTCGACTCTGGCGCAGAGCAACGCCTCCAAATCCGCGAGTGGAACACAACCTGCGCCGCCGGAGCAAGGCGGAAGCGGAAGTTCTATCCTTCGGGCGCTGAGTTACCCAGGATACCTTGCGTGTTGTCATTCCCTTCCGCTGTTTGCTCACAGCACCACCGCACCGGTCACTTGTCTATTCCGCGCCGTTCACCTGCTGCTTAAAAGTGCGGAATGGATATCTCGCCAAGCGCGCAGCAGATTTTGTCTGCTATGGTGAGCACACAGTATGCGGACAAATATGGTAGGCGTCTAGCCGACTACTTTGGGCCTCATCGCGGGAATGCGGAACATCCTTCAAATTTCCGCTCGTAAGTGGCAGTTTCAGCGTCGCTGTTACTCTCCGAGAAATCGCTCGTGTCGGAACTTGAGCTTTCCGACTCGGAGCTGTCGCTGTAGAGTAGCAAAAGCAATGCCGCACGCTTTGCCGAACTATCCGAGTCGCGACAGGTGGCGCCCCCCAGCAGACAAACGTTGTAAAGGAAATGCGTCACGCAGAGTTCCGGTCCACTCCGCCTATTTTGGGGAGCATCTTTTCCTGCTCCACGGAGTGACTCCCGCTCTAAATCCACTCCGACTCTCTCATTGGAACACTTTACTCCCGCCCTCACTCTGTCATTGGAACAAACTTGCTCCGAAACGAGCAGAAAAACTTGCTCTGACTCCGCCATTGGAATTCAACATAAAGCCACTACGCCTCCACGGCGGGTACATAAGCAAGGTATTTTCGTGTCGGTTGAACTTAGTTTGAAAGAAGTTCGACTGTATTCGAGAAAAGAAAGTGCCTTCGAGTGTTGAATAGAATACCGAATATTTCCCGATCTCTAACCATAATTGGGCAGGAACCGTCAGGTGTTCATCGTATAGACAAGTGATAGCCTCCCGGTAGACTTGCTGAGATAAGCTGCTGGGGAGAGCTTATTGATTAATGCTCTGAGGCATGTGGGTCCTGTAACTTTGTTCATTATCGTATCCAGACTTAATTTACTATATTGACACGATATCTTTAAGGGTCCCGCGTCGCAGAACATCCGGCGTTGGCGGAAATAATAATCCCGAACTACCCCGACCGGGCAGGCCCTTCGCGTGACGCAAGGCGTTAGTGAACAAAAATTGAATTTCTCGAAGTAAAATCAGAAAAATCGTGAAGTACGATTGAACTACAACCTACAGACGTCGTCGAATTGTAATTTGAATATAAGAGAAGAAAGCCTGATTCGCCTCCAGGGCTTACGGGTGCTGCACCTATAGGAACACGCTATATGTGCGCCACTCTTAGTAACACACTGTACGTCAACATGCCGTTTAATTCGGTTAGCGGCACTCGCCGTGTTTGCTTAGTGTCTATGGTGGGCTGCTAAGAACGCCATACCCCCGGAGGGGCACTGTGTGCGGAGGGCGAGCGAAATCAAATAAATTGTTTTGGATAGTCGAACCTCGGTATAACGAAGTTGTACTTGCAGAGAAAAACTTCGTTATATCGTTAATTCGAAGTTTCGTTAATTCAATAGAACTGATATCGGGAAATAAAAATAGTTCATTACATCGCGAATTTAGTTAGTTCGTTATGTCGAGGTTCGATTGTATTTGCTTTCGAGGTTTAGGGTTATTGCCTGTTGCGCGAGTGCGCTTCTTATACGAGTCTATGTATACAGTGAAGAGTTGTACGAAAACTCGTCCGGTCAGGTAGCAATGTTAGACAAAACACAAATCGAGGCGTAAGTGAAACATAAGGTGTCTAAGTGACGATGACGGTTAGGTCTATTGCGTTGTGAGCAACGAGCCTGCATGGGTTCCAATCGGCAAATAATTACCTTTGATACCCCTGTCACACGGGCACTCAAAAGTCTTTTGAGCAAAAAGACTTCTCCCGAGAAATAGTTTCACATAACACGACAGGGAGCGATCTGTTTTTCAGAAGCGGTCTTTTCTGGAAGAGGATCGAGTTCTCCGATCTCCTCTACGGCCGAAAAGGAGTAGCCGCGAAACCAGTAGGCGCCAGCAATTATCAAATATTAAAGAAAATAAGCAAATGCGCAATTTTCTGTCGCCTAGGCTCATCATGAAAAATAATTTGATGTCTCGCAGAAGGTGTAATAAACCGAGTGACGCTAGAAAAAGAAACCCATTGTTGCCAGACAAGCATGTGCACTTCCCTAGTTCTGCAAACACTCTTTAAACTACTACAACAAATCTTTACATTAATGTTTCTTAATCTGGCGTTGTTATAAATTTATTTGAAAAACGCGTAATACAATAAGTTTTCACTTTATATTTCGAGATACATCAGTGTATTTTGGCCGATTTTGTTTCGAACGCTAGCGCCACGCTTTCGGTAGCGTGTCCAGAAGGAAACACTAACAGGAGATAATCGGCACCGTTTGTCTGCTGCGCAACACCTCTTCATTCAAGTCTTTCAACTTGGTAAAAGACGGCCTGCGTAAAATAGTTTTGCGTGCCCGTGTGACAGTGGTATTATCATTGGCTAGAAAAGTTATTTTCTTTATTATTTTTTATTTTTTTAATGCGCCGTTGATAATTAGGCAAATCAGAAGTGGATTTGAATGGACAGCTTAGAACGCCTTACATTACGTTGCATTACATGCACAGAGTGCACCGGTGGTATAGTAAGTATAACGCGATCTTGCGCGCGACAGCGACGCGATGGAGATGGCTGTCGCGTTCGCTCGTCGCCTACAAGTCGTACCGCACGCGAGCGACGGCTTTCAGCGACGTCTCCCCGGTGTTGCCGATATGAGGGCAGCAAATACGCGCCGAAACTGGCGTGACGCGTGCCTTTATTAATTTACGTTGATGTGTTTTACTGTAAAGAGCAGCATAAATATTTCTAAAGGTCTTGCACTAGGTTCTTATCCTTGCACGTATCAAAATTTAGTCGTTCGCTCGTTCCGTGCGACAATCGGTAGTACTTGACTGATGTATGAACATCCTGTTCCGGCTTCGCGTTATTGGCTATAGTCGCCATACTACTTACGGGCGACGAGCGACGAATTCTAGACTTCTAGAACCGAGCGATCGAGCGACAAGAACGAGCGATCTTCTCGCGCGACGGCCCGTTTCGTCGTTCGTCGCCGACGCGCACAAAATCGCTCTCATGTGGTTTGGGCTTTAGAGTTACAGAATGCATGCGTTGAAAAAGTGGAGTTGGGCAGATCACGTGACATCACATGGCACGCACAGAGCGCACAGAGGGTTTATTAGTTGCGATGCGGTGCCAAGCGAAGAGGAGGGAACGCAGTCGAGAATGGCAGAGGACGGGGCTATCTGTGTGAGATCTGTGATAAGATTACAGAATTTTGCGTGCACATAATACGCAGTCCGCTGACACAAGACATGGGTGATTGGAGATCGCTGGGAGATGCCTTCGTCCGGCAGAGAAAGTAAAAATAGACTGATGATGGTGATTATTAGCTTTTGTAACGTTATTACGAGCATCGTGTAACGGGACACAACGCACGAAAGAACGAGACGACGACAGGCGCTCACTTCCAGCTATCCTTTTATTGGCAATCAAACTCGTATATGCGTACCTCGCGGGCTGACGTCACGCATAAAGAAACAAGTCAGCAAGAAGGAATAAGGAAAGTCTTGCCGACTTGTTTCTTTATGCGTGACGTCAGCCCGCGAGACATCCGTGTAGATATGAGTTATTTGATTACCCATTAAAAGTATATAGTTGCAAATCAGCGCCTGTACTCTTTTTTTTTTTTTTTTGCGTTGTGTCCCGCTACGCGCTGGTTGTAATAATGCATAGCCAACTCGCACAAAGCCACACCTTACTGGTTTGTTGCGTGTCTGTGAATGCGCATGCGCAAGTGTGCATCGAAGCGCACCGCGTGCACTTCTGCTTCACGAATGCGAAAATACCGTGCCACTTTGGTGGAGGCAAAGCGGAAAGCAGTGTTTTGTCTTTTCCCCCTTTTTTTTTTTTTCGCCAGTCTCGTGGGTGAAACACGCAGTGGAAGTATATAAGAGCAGAAGCAGTCATTCGAAACCTGATGTTTTATTCACCTCGAATTTCATTTGCTCACTTCGGTGTACCCAAGTGTGATATACAGGACGTGCTAGTAAAAAGAAACAGTGGCTTCTGGTTTTATTTACTATTACTTTCTTTTGTGTGTGTGAGACTTCCTTTGATGCTATATCACGAATGCCTGTTTTTGGAAGAGGTACAGCAACTTTTTTCATCGCTTGCGTCTGGAACAGCGAACTGCAAGGACTCATATATCCTTTAGAAGAACGAAGAAGAGAAACAATAAAGCGATAGTTTCTGACAACGCGCGAAAGAAAAATAGGGACTCTCTACGCCACATCGAGGCACACGCGAGCGCAGAAAGTTGTCCCAGGCCTTCCGCCCTTACTGCAGGTTTTACAACGGAATGCGGCAGCAGATGGCTTACGCTGAAGAGTGAATATGGGAGGCGGCGGTCACGTCGTGCATCGATATGGTCTACTGACTTTTGCCCAAACGCACACTGCCACCGTCTCTGGTGTGTGGCAAACACACTGCCACCGCCTCTGCCATGTAGGGTGAGGCTATCGACGACCCTTGCCGGCGCTAGGCGTCGCTACCAATGCCATGTCTTAGTGACACTAACGTAGCAGACGACACACACACACACAAAAAAAAAAAAAAGAAGAAAAAAGAAAAAGTGCTGTGGAAAATCAGGTCAACCAAGTTTCGAGCGGGGGCGGCGGGTGGCAGAAGGGCGATTTCTTTATTACAAAACGGCTAGCAGCGTAGCATTCGCGTTGCTGCTGCTGCTTTAATGCTGTTTGTATTTTTTTTTCGCAAGCTGCGAGATTACTAGAAGGCCACAAGTACGCCAGCTGCTACAGTTTTATTACTGCCGCTATAATTTTTTGTCAGCAGCGACATTGTTAGAAATGCACAGAAAGCACGCCAGGAGGCACTTTATATCTGTAGCCACTAGGCTCCCTTGTAGCCAGCCACTAGAGTTGCTGTTACGCTCCTTTAGAGTCAGTCGGGGACAAAACATAAATGGCACCTGCCTTGGTTGCTCAGTGGCTATATGGTGTTGGGCTGTTGAGCACGAGGTCGCGGGACCGAATCCCGCTCACGGCGGCCGCATTTCGATGGGGGCGAAATGCGAAAACACCCGTGTACTTAGATTTAGGTGCACGTTAAAGAACCCCAGGTGGTCGAAATTTCCGGAGTCCCCCACTACGCCGCGCCTCATAATCAGATCGTCGTTTTGGCACGTAAAACCCCCGATAATTTAATTTTTAAAACATCAATGGCGCCCTCTGACCTATTTCGGCCGACGGCCGCCTCCTATAGCAGATCATTCGTTAGGCACAAAGGTTTATGCAAGAGGCTATGTCAGTGGTACTTATATTCTATCTATACACGACAAGGATAAATTACTAATTTCCTCTCGGAACGCTGCGCAAAGAACTTACGTTCCACGTTTACAGCCCAGCGAAAGCAGTGATTTCACAGCTAACGTTTGACGACAACGAAAGCGCAAAAACCCTTCGTTGTTAGCGAATTTTCTTATTAGCGGTCTGTCATAATTCTGTGGCGTATAAACGGGACGTCGCAGCTCCCGTGTATCATATCAAATATTGATTGCATGAGTGCTTTCCTCTCGTAATCGCAGTTGAACCGAAGCTGCAGCCTCTTGTCGAGATAGCGCTTCCATCACTTCAGACAGATGAATAGAACTATGTATGCGTAACCACGAAATATCCGTCAGCTTTCGCTGCACTTTATTAGGAATAGCATTGTGCGCAAAACGCATTTGCTCATTCGTAATTGTGAATGAAGAGTACTTGAACTCTCCCTTTGTGTGTGGAGAACTCGTGATGAAAAAAAAAAAAATGTTACTGTGTGTCAGGTGACGTTTGTACAAATTACCTTGTGGTTATCATTTTGATTGTGCCGAGATATATAATATATTGTACTCTCGCTTTGTCGAAGCAGGGCTGGTGACTGCTCAAGCTCTCAAGGAGCGACTTTCTCGTTAGTCTATTGTGGTTGTATATTCGGTAAGAAAAAAAAAAAAGAAATCCTTATTGCACACTATATTGAGATCTTGGTGTACGCAAGAAGACAGAAAGAAAAGACATTGACGTCGCAGTGCGGATGAAAGTAATCACGAAAGCAGTGAGTAAAAATAAAATTAAAAAAAAATATTAATATTTGAAGAGGACGGCAAGCACGTGCGCGTATATGCGCCGAGTATTTGTTTCGAGTTGTCGTGAAAACACGGAAAATTGACACACGACGGCAGGTGTGAGGAACCACGTAGCTCATGTCGGTGAAGAAGAACAAACAAAAGGTTCATTGTGGAATGCCGCGATGCACTCGCACGATTCCAGGTTTTGTTCCTGCGACCGCGCATGCGTGATATGGTCTTTCCGCGTGTGCTGACATCAGGCGGTGGTGAAGCGAACTCAGTGGAAAGCGTTCCACGCCCGGTGGCAAACGGGGCGTTTGTTTTCCCTGCTGGTAAAGCCGGGCGTTGTATACGTACGTGCCCGTGCAACGCGACAGTACAAACGTGCACTTTTTTTATTATTATTGCTTTTACGGGTGTGCCAACGCTTGCGACGATAGCGAGCGTTGACAGCCACGAGCCGGTTGGGGCTTTTTCTTTTTTTTTTTTCTTGCTTCTGTTTGACGGAGAAGCCTCGCACAAACAAAAAAGCGCAGCCCCCTTTGCTCAGCGTCGTGGAAGCCATCCGCGGCCCTTTGCACGATAATTTCGCTCTCTTTTGAGCTGACCAGAACAGGTCCTGTGAAAATAGAGAGCTTAGCGGAGACTTACTAACAGACCGGCGAGGGTCACGCCATTTTAACGGAAAAATCGGAGAACCACTAGAACGGCTCCTCCATTGTCCGCCTATGTGAACGCCCTTCTCTCCCCTTCTTCTCCGTGCGACGCCGACTGAATGGAAGCTTCACGGAAGCATTAGTAGGGCACAATAGGCGAGCCCTGCTCGTTTTTTTTTCTGGAACGCGCAGTCCGTCACAAGATGACCAGTGAAGGCTTGGTTCTGTGGAGAAATTGTTACGGCTGTTGCCTTCCAACGGATAGTCTGTTGACTCAAAGATCAAGTTCGAGCTGCTACACAGGCGGTTTCGTAGGCCGCCGACTCAGTAGTCTATCGAGTCAACGGAGCACCCTACAATTCTATCGAAACCCCGATGGCCTTTGAGCCATAGAGAAAGAAAAAAAAAAACTTTTTTTTGTCTCTATGTTTGAGCAACGGAAGCGGAAACAGCGCCAATGGGCCTTCTCGTTCAGTGTGATCGTACTCACGAATAGAAAAAGAAAAAAATCAAACCAAATGGTTTCAAAAATAGTATATACGAGTGTTATTAATTATTTAATAAAGTATTTTTGCCACCTGAAATGTGCGAACTGCACATACTCTCGACAACAGCGACGTGCTTGTATTCATCGTGCTACAGTTTCGCTACTCAATAACTTAAAAACGAAATATATTTATAACAATGTATAAACAACTTATTAAAATACGTTGCTGCGCTTTTGAGTGGATTTAATATTGTTTAACTTTTGGTGACATGAAAACGACACTAAAGATCCGCAGCGCCACACAATTTTTGCGAGAAACGCCTGAACCACTCAACGGCCTTTCAAGAGTGCCGTGTAGCACCGCCACAACTTCTTTGAATCGATAGAGTTGTGGCGTTTCGAAGGCCGTCGACTGGAACGCCTTCCAAGCGTGCCTGTGTGACACGGGTATTATATACATTTTCCTGCGCGTGTCCCATACTGTGACCGTGCAAGAAATTTTAAGTATTGCCAGGGCCCGGACTTTACACAACGATTCAGTTTTCTCGTTCACACTGTAAGCGCCCTTCGTGATTGGCTCGCGCGTCGCCGTAAGCGCCGCGGGATCGGCCAGTCGGCGCGAGGAGTGATAGGAACAGTGCCTAATCAATGGCATGAAAGCGCTGCGATTCAGCCGATACGAGCACTATTACTGACCGAGGTCTCCAACGCGTCTACAGGTTCCGTAAGCACAAAAATATCATTTAGGGTGGGGCCTGCAAGTTAATATACAGTTATTCGTTATTCTGGCGCGAGCAAAATAACAAGAATAGAAGCCTCGGCATAAGTGAACACACAGAGAGCACAGAAAAAAAAAAAAAAAAAAAAAAACGGTAGCAGGCAGATGTATACATGTGCGCCGTGAACCTATTTGCGCTGTCTACCGTAGATGAATATCGGCGCACCGGTTTAGGTCGACGCCGTGATCTACACTTATAGACAAGTGCCTTGTGAATGAACCAGCGTTATAGCAGAGCATTATAAATAGATCCTGCCTTGGCCTGCTGTAGTTTAAGGAGTATATAGGTATACGTATATATAGATGTCTCGATAGGGCGACTTACTTATACCCTAATTAACTGCTTCCTCTCTGTGCAGGCCATTTCGCGGACCATTTTTTCAATAAATGTATTCTCCCTCTCTCTCTCTCCCCAGAACATATTTGTGCCGCCCTTGGGCCAATTTACCAAAAACAAAATTTTACAGGTTTCGACAGATTACCCTGTATCGTGGAACGACTGGTACATCTTGTATAGTGTATGCATAGATGTTATAGCTTTCAATAAAGTCAAGCAGGGATCTGTGAGGTGGACCTTAAATCCACCGATTGTGGTCCGGTGGGCGACTTTGATACGCCCCCACTTTACACGGGTGTCACACAGCGTACTTTCAATAGCGATCGAGCCCGATAAGAATCGAATTACTCGGTCGCTCAGTTGGCTCATTCGCGCAAGCTGCGCAAGGAAGCCAATCACGGTCGATAAATTAAACCAGATCGGGCTCGATCGTGAAGACGATTCGCGCGACGAAACTTGGCCGTGACGGTAAACGACAGAGAAAGAAGCGAAGGCAAAGAGAAGGGAAGAATGCACAACCAGAGAGCTTTGCCTTCTGTTTGTCCTCGTTTTCTGCGCTCTTTACCGTCGCAAGTCGTCTGGAAGGCCCAGCGGCGCACTCTTTAACTTGGCCTTGTTCGCACATGCTACTGCAGTGTCCCGAGCGAATAGCGGGTGGTTATATAGGCGTTGACACGGTATACACGCGTGGCCGGGGGACTGGCTGAGTTTCCGGGTCTCCTTGAAGACGCGTCTGCGTAGCTGCGGCGAGGAGCCATATATCAAGCCCCCCTCCCCCCCGGAGATACGACCATCCTGACTACTAAGCTGCCGCCACGCGGCGAGAAGGCGCGGAAAGCGGTGGCGACCTTTCGGATCGCCCAATCTTTAGGCCGCCATCAAGGCTGCTTCAGATGATGCGATTTGCGCGGGAAGCGCCAATAACGCGTCACCAAACGGCGGCGTCTACTTCTCTCTCTCTCTCTTTCATTTGCGCGTGCTCTTTCGGAACTGTCGTCTTTGTTAGGGCTCCAAAAGCGGATGTGCGTGCCTGCTAGCCTTTCCTTTCTTTCCTCGTTTTCGATCTGAAGCGACCTCTGCCCTTTCCCCGTCTTTCTCTTCCGTTTCATCTACACTACATCAGCTCGTAAACTTTCTTTTATACTTTCTTTATCGTGCTTATTCTTTTACTCTATCTCGCTAAATCCGCGCAACCTTTCGGGAGCTGTACCTCGCGTCAACCAATCATGGGAGAGCGAGGGTGCACGAATGCGTCGTCTGCTACGCGTCGTCAACAAGGCGTCTGCTTTTGACGACGTTGCAGCAGACGGTGCTGCAAAATGCGCGCCATTACAGTGTTCCTACGCCTCGGTTAATTTCGCGGTTCGTAAGGGAGATTTATCGGGTGAATTACTTGGAGGATAACAAGGACACTTGGTAAGAAACTTGAGGGCAGCGCTAATCGACAGCAAGATGGTGGTTTCGATTATAGCGTGAGCGGTTGTGATATTCTAGTTGATATTAATAGGGCGAAATGGAGCTAATGGTAATGCGTAGAGCAGATAATCGGTGGCCTATTTTGAGTCATATAATGGATGCCAAGAGAACGGAATTGGGTCTTGCGGCGAGATTAGGAAATTTCCGCACGCGTATGATGGAGTCGCCTGGCGCAAGACAGGTGTAATTGGCGATCGCGCGCTCAGGCCTTCGCCCTGCAGTGTACATGAAATAGGCTGATGATGTTGCGACTGCGTGTAGCCTATTATGGGGGAACATTACTATTCATTAATCTGCTCTCGATGCCCAAGGGGTGGTGGCAAAGCACATCTGCGTCGGTCTGACGTTTGTGTTTATCTGTTCGAACCGTTGTGATAAGCGCGTGCATCTTATTGGAACTTTGACATATAGTGTAGCGCACAATGAAAGGACAGGCCGCCCTTGCCGTTCGTTCCCTGTCCTTTGTTTTATTGTGCGCTATACGCTAAGTCAATGGAGAAGGACATGTTTCTGGGCTATAACTGGTGCTTACTTAAGTCAATGGAGCACCAACTTGCCATAATGTTTGCGCTGCTCAATTACTGGAACAGTAATGTATGTGCAGGTATGAGCGACATATCGCCTATAATAGTAACGTTGAGCTGAACAGGTTGTGCGGCTTCCTCTGGCGATGGCAGCCGCAGCAGGCCTCGCAAAAGAAGTGTATATACATGATGATAATTCTAAAAGTTTTATGGAGTATTTAAAAATCGCCTGTGGCAGATAGCATAGTTCTTATCCTTGAGCTGGATTATTCGAAGAGGCGGACATTACTAGCACGAGAAATCGAAACACATATTCAACTAAATTAACGAAAATTAACTTATTAACTTCTCAATTACTTTACGGCGCATATTGCAATTTACGAATTATATCTGGTGAATTGTATCCAGATTTGTCTAATCTTGGCACGTGTTTGTGGCTTCAGACGTTCTTGTTGCGCTTATAACGATTTATCTTTCTATGATTTCTAAGAAATCAAGCTTTTCGTAAACGCACGAAGGCAAGAATTTTCTGCGCGTCTTCTTAATCATTGCAAATTATTGCATTTAATAACGCAATGTTTTCTCCCAGAAAGATCAATTTGCAATGTCACAAAGCCGTTGGAAGCCAGAACAGACGAAGTTTAGCCAAATCCGTCTATATTATACGCACTGTCATTCACATGCATCATCATCCCACGCTGACCGAACCGCCGTAACCGCACCGCCCGTAGACTAGAGCGCCGCATTTCCCCCTGGTGACTTTTATGGGAAACTCCGCGGTCCATATACCACGCCGCGCACGGATTCGAATGTTCGCAGCCTCGCGCGACTCGACGCCATGCATGTCAAGCGTCCACGCGCTCTATAGCTGTTTCTGGCTCGTCGTGGCCATTGGAGGACGCCGTTTGAAAAATGCGCATTTCTTGGGTTCCCCTCCTCTCACGGCCGTTGTGTGGTGCGGTCCCTCCGGTCGCCGGTATGGCGGGACGTTTTACGCAGTCGTACGTGTGTTGCGTGGTATATACGCTGTGTATTGGTCAAGGCGGTGTGTGTGTTACCTCACGGTTCGAGAGACGCCGTCGCCTTGTGCCGTTGTTTTTCTGCAGGTGCCCTGTCCGACGAAAAACAAATGCGCTCGCTTCGCTGGCATACAGCGGCAGTGTCGAAAGCGGAGGCGGCGACCCCTTGTTTTGTCGTCATGGCGCCCGGTTTCGTCAGTGAGCCGTATTCAATAAACGGTTGCGTCTGTGCTGTAGACTGTTCGTGATCATGGATGCAAATTTTCGTTGCATACACGCTGTCTATGTGTGTGTGTTCTTCGTGTATTGTCAGAAGTATGCAGCGCAACTTGGCAATCCATGAGCCGTACTCGTTGTAGCGAAGTGTGTACCGCACCTTGCCTCGCTGTAGCGAACTGTGTCGCACATCTTGCCTTCGTATTGAAATTATATCGGTGCGCTAGCGCGTGATCGTCCGTGACTCGTATACTCAACATCTGACGCTTCTCAAGCTTCCCTTTGCTATCGTTATAACGAATCCGCTTAAACTGTATAGCGCTGCGTATAACTTTCCATGGGACTCCGTTTTGTCGCCGGTTAGCATAACGATGCCAGTCGTGGCTACGGCGCTCTCCTGCTGAGCATAAGGTCGCGGGTTCGATTTCCACCGTGGCGGATCTTGTAACAGAAGCGCATCTCGAAGACCATACGTTTGTGTACTGCAAGTGCCGGAAGCGATTGCGGGAACCGGAAACGCGTCATAGTCGCCATCTTTTGGACATCGACTGTTTAGTTCTAACGTTCAATTATCTCTCTCTCTCTTATGCCTCAGCGACTCCTGACAAAACGCGCCAATCGTAATCGTTTGCAATAAACGCGCTAATTATCGCTCCCGTAATAGAGATTGCCTGAGGGATGCACTTGAGGCGTTGGCAGGTCTTATACCGCCACGAAGCCGCAATAATTATCCTAATGGGTGTGCCGATGATGTACTTCCCGACCACCAAAAATAAAGCGCCGTTGATGACTGCGAACTTCCTGTTCAAACACATTTTTAAGTCACAGAAATAGCCGCCGCGGAGCTGTTCCTCAATGTGATCGCTCGAACCTCCGCGTCTCGGCTCTCTCTCATCCTCGTAGCGAGGAATTCCTGGCTAGGTGCCTGATTCTAGGACTGTGTGCTGTTGGCGGAATATCTCATCTACGTTTTAACGACCGTCGACGACGGTCTCATCTATAGTAGTCGCGCGCGCGTGTGATGCTCACAGCCATATTCCTACCGAATGTAGAGAGTGAGTGAGGGAGCGAGTGAGATAGAGGACTCGTAGGTTGGCGAAGCGCGCCACAAAAGCGATAACCTTCGCTCGAGCAAAAGTGGCGAGAGAGTCGGGATCGAATAAAAGTAAGAAAGCACGAAGTGAAACTCCAGGGAAACCTGTTGAGCGGCCCCGGATGTTCGCATAAAGCGCGCGACCCTCGTGTCTTATTCCGTGGCATGCGTGCCTGGGCACGACATTTTCTTTTTTTATATATATAAGAACATTCTTTAGTTCATTTCTTTTCCCCTTCGCTAACTAGGGGATTGGGAAAAAACGTGCCGTGTAGTCTTCCAGTGCATTTTCACGTTTGCGGTCTTTCCTATGTACACCGTGCGTCAAAATTTTGAAGGCCATTACGCCGCGCGCGGCATCAGGTGTTTGTCGTGCAATGCAGCACAGTACGACCTTACATAACACACAAACAGCGGTGTAAGGTTGTGCGGAGTGAGAGCTCGGATTATGAATGTGCATAAGTTTTAGGACCGTCGGTAGTGGTATTGGTATTGCGAAGGTTATTGCACGAACTTATATAACGTTTTCATTGTGCTAGCTAATTAACACTAGAGATGTTGAATCACATTATGTAACGATAAAGTTATAACGATAGCGTTTTCTCGTGCTCCAATGTCTTAAGGGTTAAAGAAACACTAAAAAGGAGCATCGAGTTAAACTGGATTGATTAACCACACTTCTGGATTTCAAAAGGTGTCGTTTTTACCGAGACAGGAAGTATTGGTAAACCAAGAAAATGAGGCGCCAATTGAAAGGACAAGTGGCGACGCCACACTGAACTACCCGCACTACCCCTTGACAACATTTATTTTAACAGCGCCTGCTCAGGCTTATGTTAGCCCGAGCAGAAGCTAACGTTAGCCAAGCTGTTCAGTGGAAAAAAGGAATTTAACAAACACGATGAAATTTACATCGGTAAGGTATACGGTGTTCGGTTGTCAGAGGTCCGATGACCGCACACCGTAGGTCTTAAAATCGTATCTCGCATCGTGCTTTCCTAACTTTTTTTTTTTTTCGTTGAACGGCTTGGCTAACGTTATCTGGGACACCCTATTATAGTATATCGTTAATTGTAGACTAGTTAGTAGTTCTAAAGATAAAATAAAAAGTGTTGCGCTGCATTCTGAAGGGACGAAGACTCCGCCATAGCGAGTCCTGAAAACCTTTTCGACCCAAAGGCATACGCGAATATACTTCGGATCGAATCACGATGACGTACCGTCGTTGTAGTTTGGGCCCGGAAAAAAAAGAAAACAAAACGAACATAAACACAAACCGTTAAACAAAATAATTCACTCATTACATCCATAACAATTCAAAGCCACCAAATAAAGTGTAACCTAATTGTTTCCATTATAGAGTCTAGAGATAAGCAGATTTCATTGTACCGTGGACTGAGCGTTTGGAGTCGTCTTGCAAGAGTCACATGCAAGAGTCACAAAGAGTGAATCTGTTACCACGACACAGCCACCAGCGGGGGACGTGGGCAGTGCCTCTTTCTATAGACTTGCCCCGCTCTCCTTTAAAGAAGTCCGACTCCAGCCTCGTCAGCTAACGTCGTGTTTATTTTTCTTCGCGCGCATTATTTATAGAAAGTGGGTTACTCGATCGAAATTGGCCGCGCTACGCTACAGATTGGCGAGGTCAAAAGTGAAAGAAGAGGAAAGGGGGGGGGGGGGGGGATCCTAGTTTCGCTCGACCTTTTGCCGCGCTTCTGCATCGCCATCGGTCAATCTACGTCGTCTGCTTCGCCGGCGCCTGCAACGACGTCGTGGGCGTCGTGTCGTCTGCTCTCGCACCGTCAGGGATCTTGTATCCTTGGTGGGCGGTTTTGCGTCACTCCTTGGTCCTAGCCACGGTACTTTCCCGGTGTTGCGGCAGGGGTCGAGTGTGATGCCTGCAAAGTAAGATGACAAGAGACGCAATGCAACTTCAGTGGGCGGTTCCTCCTCTCCCCTTCGTCGCTACGTCTGCGCGCTCGATGGCGCCTGCCAAATTGCCGTTAGGTGGCATCGTTAAACCGTTCAATTGATTCTGTGTGCCAAATGTGCGCGCTTCCATGGTTACGTGCAGCCAAAAAAGAAAAAAAAAAGGACTTCTGTTGCGCTTCTATTTACTTTTTTTGATCGCCAGAAGATGGCGCCATGGTAACGCCATGTGGCGCCACTTAGCGGCAGTGCTGGAAAGCTTGATTCGAAAAGGCGGCGGGAGAGTACTGTACAAGTACGAAGAAACTGAAATTCATCTTTAATTCAAATTTTAAACAAACAAATAGGCGAAAAATTGTAACGCATTGCGGCTCAGCGTATGGCGGTAAAACGTTGCGGGGTTTCTATTCTGGACATTGTCAATTTCCGCCGTATTGTCGAATTTGCCATCTTGTCAGCTCTGATTGGCCCAGTGGGCTGCTACGGCCTTTCTGATTGGCTCAAAATACTGTCATTGCAGAATTAGACAATACGGCGAAATCCGACAGTGTGTTGTAAACGATGCTGGTGCTGTACAAGTTTATCCCCAATTTTCCCGTCGTTAGCTACTTGCGAATTTATTACAGCTACTGACATTTAACTGTACAGTTGCCTAACGACAGATTCAATTCAGTATGTTCCGCCACCATGTCCGTGAGTGGCGCTGGCTAACACTCTCAGGGCTAATCGTGTACACATACACTATAGTGAACTAGAATATATAACATAAATCGAAGATGGTTAGAAGGGGAGACAGTGACAGAGCTTCGCTCATATAATGCAGAGGATGTAGGTTCCACTCCTACCTGGGCAAGTTTTATTTTCGTCCACTTTAATTTCTCTTTTACAGTGAAGAGGGGAGGTCCGCAACCGCATTCGTGCTGCGGCGTGCTCGGTATCAAATGTCAGTCAAAGAACCGCTATATAGGAACGCAACCTGCGTCGGTGTCCCGAATTTTCGCTTTAAAACTATGAATTAAAAGTTACCTTGCGCAAACCTCATTTGAATATAGACAAGCACTTCTCTGCGCGGTTTTATTTCTCCCTTTTCTTTTCTTTCTTTAGCCAGTAATTCGTAATTTTTCTTTCTCGCGTCTTGGAGGTCAGCTATACTTTATCTCACAAGTCGTTTGCAGCGGTGCCGAAGGTACGAGGCGTGCGCATGCGTAATATCCTTGCGCAGCGGAATATAGTTCCAGGCGTAACCGTCTGATTATAGTGGCAGGATTAGAGAGTTTTGTTTTTACTTGGTGCGCGATACGTTACAGCTATACGTGACATGTTGGGACCGTTGCGCATGCACGTCGTATTCGCGAATTCAGCAGCCGCTGAGCAGACGACGTGGCGCGGATGGACACATCTCGAGGGGCATTCGGCCTTCCGATTGGCTAAGGAATCCTGCAGCATCCACAGTGCTGCGAACGGCTTGTGAGATGAGTTATAGAAGCTTGTGCAGCTGCGGCGGTGAAAGCTGACAGCGTGGTCCAGCAATTAACACAGCTTGCATGGAAGCCCCAAAGCGACAGTATGCTCAGGGCATCGGTTATGAATCATCGCTAACAGACAATTAGTACGTCCTAGGAGTGTGGGAAGTAGCTTATACAATTTTGCTGTCTTTGATGTAACAGTTGTTCAGGTTGGCATACATCTACGAATGATTACATGGTGAATATTTTTGCAATTCAATACTACTTCTCAGCCTCCATTGTATGTTCTCTTCATACGATTGTAACTAACAAAAAGTCGAGCTTCTCGGATCCCGTTGTTCTTCTCACTATCTGCGAGACAGCACTTCGTCAGTTTAAACAGGCCTCGCCGTAGTATGGTACGTGAACAGCCGATCGTCCTGGTGATTCACGCTTAGTCGCGAGTGCTATACGTTTAACAGAGAAGTGACACTTCCTGTTAGAGCTAAGTGGCTCAACCTGTTTCTGGCAAGCATAACATGAACTTTCCCCTTTTCTTTCTTTCTTTTTCTCTAAGCCTAACTTCGCAGTGCTGCGAAGTGCATATAATGTATTACAACGAGCCTCGCTATTTTGTACACAAAGTCGTCTGCCATCATAGGAAACATTGTAAGCCTGGAATTCTCTGGGAATTGATCAGTTCTGAAAAAAAAAAAAAAGGTATTTTCACTCCGATCGCTTTGCATCAGGGAAATTGGTACCGACATTATAGTTATGTAGAAGCTGTAGTGGTATGCCCGAAGGAAGCGAAGTTTTCACACGCCCTGCAAATAATCGTGTATTTTGCTGGTTTTGTGAGTTTGGTTCGTGGATATCGCGAAACGCACGACTAAGTCAAATGTGACTGAATCCCACCAGACTTACAGCTTACTGGTACCAGTCGTTAACAATTATGGGCTGACATAATAATTTGGCGAGCTATAAACGCCATTTATTTCCCTTCCGCGTGAACGTCTAATGTCATATACTGTGATGGAATTTTCATGAAAGAACAGTTGGGGAAAATTTCGCGAAATCAGAAGGAGGAGAAAAGACAGGGACGAGGGAAGTTAACCAGGAGAGCGTCTGGTTGGCTACCCTACGCTGGGCGAAAGGAATGGGGGAAAGGTAAAGCATATAAAAGTAATTCTCAGTATTTCTTCTTTTTTCTGCACTCTATATAAGTTGTCATGCCGCATGTATTGTTCACAAACGCGCAGCCCTTGGACGACGCTGCTCATATGTACGCGCTGTTCCTTGTCTGCCCACGTGTAGGAGGACCGGGAAAACAGTTCTCCCGGGGGGCAAGCCGCTGACCTAAGCGGACCGCGCACAAACACGAACACTACTGCGGCAGCCACGGCTTCCACATCAGCGAGCGAGTGGACACCCAGAAACGACCGCGTACGTATTAACACGATTCGTCAGGCGACAAAACGGCACGCGCACTCGCACACGTTGTTCAGCACGAGTGATACTTTTTTTTTTTTTTTGTCCGTGTGTCTCGTCACACTGTCGTTGCCTGCACTTCTGCCTGTTTTGTGTTGAGGTATATACGTGCACGAGATGCAGGGCACACTGCACACGTGACTGGCGACGTAATCGGATCACGTGGGGGCGGTGGTGGCGGTAGAAAAGGGGGGAAATGATGTGGGGGTCATTTGAATGAGCATGTGCAAATTGGCTCAGTAATGGGGATCAGGTCGCAGGAATTAGCATTAGCATTAAAAAGCCCGCAAACACGATCGGCGAGCTTTCTCGCCGGCTTTCGTGGTCGGGCTTCTTTCAAGGTTTGAAAAAGACTTTTGTGTAGCACGTATTGAGCAACAGAAAGCTGGATCGGGAATTTTTCAGGATGCTGTACAATTTTCTCGTTGACACTTTTGATCTGAATACATTGATGTATGTGTACACATGTCAGAATAAACAGTATTTTATTCTGTTTTATTCTATTTGAGCAGTTGATTAATTAATAATTCTGTAATTAGGCGAAATACACAGAAAAATTGCCTGACTTGCTCCAAGCGAGGCAAACAACATTACCTTGGTTCTGTCCAACTACGTGGCATTTGCATTATTTTTAAATTTTGGCACAAATTACGCGGGAAACATGGCATGCTTGAAGAAACCAAGTACAGTTGTTTCGCTCCAAAATCTCAGTGCTGGTTACAATTCAATATTACATGACATCGGCGTGACATCGTGGATTTCAAATTATTTTTTTTTCGCATTTGGGCTGTTGTGACTCCGTAAACGTTCTCGAAACTTGCCAAGTTCAATCAGTGTAGTCCATCTTTACCGATAACGAATTAACTGGGCCCCAACAGACGACGTCAAAATTGATGACGTCATGGTGAACCGGTGGTGGAAATTCAAGGCGGTGTCGTCACCCGTATATAGTATATTTCGTTCTTGCTCCTTTTTTTCGGGCTTACCAAGCCTACTCTCGTGGTAAGTGGCGTTTTGACTGTTGCACGTAGTAGGTGCGGCCTGGGAAATATTGTTTTTATTTCTTTTTTTATGCCCACACTAACTTATGTACGTAGTAGATTAATTTATACTAATACAGCTGAAATTATTTTTCTCTTTAGCGTTTCTTTATTCGTATTCCCTCGCTGGAAGCCGCCTGGTGATGAATTATTCTATACGTAGTGGCACCCCTTTTCGTGTATAGACTCTCCCTTTTCAGCTGCGTTTGTTGACCACACGATGGCGCTGTTCTTTATCTAGCATTCCATGTATCGCGTACATGGAGGCTCCCTATCTAGCATGTGCTTGATGCGGTTAAGCTAGGGAAACGATGGAGCATGTTCTATTAGAATGTGAAGATATCTGCCCAGCGGTCGATTTAGTCTCCCCTGGCCTCCTTGAAGCCCTTGGGTTCAGCGAGAGCAGGGGAAAGTAAACATGTTCGCAGTAGAGATTAGCAAGAGGCGATTGGAAGATTGGTGGAAGGAAAGTAGGGAAACGACAAACAACGGAGGCGTACAAAAACAAAGTTCCCAATAGGGGTTCAGAAAGTTTTGGTGATGGGGATTCTTCGTGTTTTTTGCTTCTTTTTTTGATGACAGGTGGGGCATTAGGTAATATAATAACAAGAGCTTGGTGGCGCAACCCACCGCCCCGTTCCAAAGGAAACGCTCCTAGCATCCATCCATCCATCCCGCCGCGTTGTCCTTAATACGTAATTTTCTTTTTAAAAAAATGGAGGGAGGAAGCGGGGAATTGGAAACCTGAACAATGGTGCGCTGCACGAAAACCCACTATTACTGAACATCACCATCATGCGCGTGATGCGTTCGCTACATGAGAGCGTTCGTAATGAGTGGACTATCGACGGAGACCGAACAATGGGACGAACGTTCTTTGTCCGAAAAGCAGTCTGTAATAGAACTTAGTTTCTTCAACGCGTACCCGATAACTGCAGTTTGTTGTGGCTGTTCTGCATACGCTAATCACCGATAAGGGTAGACGCTCGGCCTTATTGGTATAACAAAGTAACAATGTAAATCGCTTGAAAAGTACGAGGACGAAAGAGGATGACACAGCATCAGGTCTATAGTGCTGAGTCCTCCTCCTCTATTTTCAAGCGCCTTGCTTTTGTTACTATACTCATCACTATAGACGTATATGAAGACCCGAGATAAAACAAGCATGTGCGTATACACAAACGCCCGTTATAACGAACGCACTTGCTTAAGTATGCTTAAAGGAGCGGTCTTTAAGCATGGTATTTAAGCAATTGCAATTTTCAATTTAGGAACTCAAGAGTTCGGGACATATAGAAGACGCACAGTGTGAATTCGTTATAACGTTATTCGTTGTAACTGGAGTCCGCACGTCTTTGTTTTATCTGCGACACGGCGCCAAAGCCCGGATACTTCTGTGGATTCATTTCAAGCAGTGCATAGACAAGACAGGCGAGGACGATTAAGGAAGAGCAGAGGGCAGCGATCGTCCTGCGTTTTTCCTTATTCGTAATCGTCCGTTTGCGCGCTGCTTACAAGGGATCCCTTCCAACTTACCCGTTTCACAACTTTCTCTATTCCTGTTCCCTGCCGCTGTGCCATTTGCTTGACCGGCACGGTGCTTAAGCCCGTAATAACGGGGAGTTCGTAATAGCCGGGATTTGTTACGAGTGTCTGACTGTATGTTTCGGCAGATGATAATCAGCATTCGAAGTACCCAATTGCTGTATAGCTACGATGATATGGTGAGAATCGGCGCATTCGGTCACGGTGGCCGAGTTGCTGGCAGCTGTTGACGTTCGGCTGCCGAGCAGGAGGTCGCGTGTTCGAATTCCGGCAGCACCGGCCGTATTCCGATGGAGGAGGGGCGAAGTTCGGAAACGATAACCGATCGCCCTGGATTTGGTCAAAATCGACGTGTATCCCTGCACTATAAGACGTTTTTCATAGCCCTCGTGCTTGTTTCTTTGCGACGGTAATTCAGCCCCATCAGTCAAATCATCAGTCAGCGAGCGTGGCATTAGTCTAGCAAAAATTATATATCGGGAGAGCACTGGACTGGAAGCCTGCGTAGGGCATGGGCTTACGCGAGCGTCGTATTAAAATGGGGGCGTGCTTCGATTGCTTTTGCACGCCGGGCGCTGCCTGGGCCACTGTGCGAGCCGCAGAGCTATTTGTGGCAGTGTTTTGCGAGCCCCGCGCCTCTGACGTCATCGTATAGACGGCTCTGGCGGCGTGTGGGAGCGCCGTCACGTTCCCATGTCTTGGCGGCGGCGACTTTTCCTGCAGGCATCCCCTTTCCAGTGTTGTCTGTCCGGTTGACTATACGGCGGAGCTTCGACGCTATAGCGCTATGACGCCCCCGCCCTCCCCCCCCCCCTTCCCCCCCATCTCCCCCCCCCCCCCCCCCACTCCCCTGACGGCCTGTCGGCGTGCCACAGAGAAATATATGCGTGAGGGATCGGATGGCGCAGCTGTTGTCAGTGTGATCAACCAAAGAAAGCGGCTTGTTTTGATCGTGGATTTACTTAATTGAACAAAGATCACGTGTACGAATTTTCGTCTGACGCTTTGGTATAGTCCAACGGCTCGGGCTAATTGGTAATTTATCGTAAGTAGGATAGAACTTAAATAAAAACAGCAGTTGGCAACACATGCACGCGGTCCGCGCGGGGTTATGTTACTCCGCTAGCCAATCACAGAAGCAAACAATATCGTCGCCATGCGACCTATTTAAAATGGCGTCGAACTTGATACGACTGTACACGTCGTACTTGTACGTTCCACTATAATAGACGAGTGAAAACGTATAAAATTACGCGCTTATAATTTTATTTTAACAGCGCAGCTGTTTAAGCCGACCGTCAGTCCGTGGAGCGTGTATAAAAAATCTCGCTGAACGATGACGTCACCGCGCATTGCCTAGCAACCACCTCGCGGAGCGGCGTGTGCTTCGCATCTTCGTGCGGTGCACATGTTGCCTTGACATGGGACGTTAAGGAGAGGGAAGGAGAGCATGCGCGCGGCGCCCACGTTTTTTCTTTGCCTTTTTTTACCGCCTTATTTAGGTAACAGGGAAAGTTGAAGTACGAACTATTTGCAGCCTCGCGGAGGAACAGCGGCTGGCGGTTATGAGGGCGTGGGCGGGGCTTCACTGGGGACTTAAAGGGGCCCTGAACCACCCTTCGGGCTTGGTGAAATAACATAGTCCGCGGGTGGCATACGCTGCTTTGAACATATCAGCCAAGTTTTGCTGTCGTACGCGGTGCGTGGAGCTCGCAAGCGGAGCGGGAAGTCACCTTTCTCTCAAACGCTCCCGTTTCAACAGAAGTCATGATCCTCACTCTCTTCTGTGTGCTTTATTACGTAATAAAGCATATTCCAATACGCGGCTGCTATTGGTCGCTACGGTCGGCTACACCGCGGCCGCCGCGGGGCGCCGCCACGAGTCCACTGGCTGCTCGCTGTGGACCACCGCATTTAGCTTACGTTTAGCGCGTCGTAGGCACCAAAATCGGAAGTACTGGCGTCTACGTTAACACCCAAAATGAAATTTGAACTGCGCACCACGGTGACGTTTCGAAGGTGGAGCGTTGTGGCTCCGCCCCACTCCACCGTAGCCTTCGCAGTGCAAGACATTGAAGGAGGAAGGGGAGCACAGCGGAGGCCGTGTTTCATTGCCAATAACTCCGCTTCTGCTGAACGAATTGAAGTATCTTTTGCGGCAAAGTATTTCTGAAATAGCCTATTTTCACTGCAAACGCCTTTCTCTACTTCGATAAAAAGTGGTTCAGGGCCCCTTTAAGTTGTATCCGACTATAGTAACTTTAGCGCACCACCAGATCGCACAGGACCGAAAGCTTTGAGCACACACAAGCGCTAAATGCTGCTGTGCAGGAGGTGACGGGTTCGATTCCGGGCTTTGTGGAACGCATTCCGATGAGCATGGAATACGATAACTCCTCGTGTCCCGCGATTTGGGTGACTATTAAAGAGCCTGAATTGGTAAAAAATCAGACCGCTGTTTTTCCCTGCAGCGTCTCCCGTAGCCAGAATGCTCCTTTGGGAAATAAAATTCCGTAATTTGTTTTCATTTTTTTTACCGATTCTTAACTTTCTTTTGTTTTAATTCTTACTTTGCTATTCACATTATACAGAAAACTTCGCAAAACTTGTTTGGTCCCATAGCCTGGCTGGCCAGTAAAGGGACCAGTTGTTCAACATTCCTATACATAATTCGGCAAGCGGATACAACAGTGACAAAAGGAAAACAGAACTGAATACAGATATTAGAAAGCACATGACTCAATTATACAGAGGATAACATCAAAAAAGTAGACCATTTATCCTATTGTACCACTTATCCGCTGAATATGAAACGCTTCACGGCCGCGGAAAAGTAATGTGCTGCTTTCACATCAGTCGGTATGGCATTCTAAATGAGAGCGCCGTGAAATTCTGTTAGCCTTCGACCGTGGGCATTTCTGGCAACCGGTAAATTAAAGCTGCTGTTCGCTGCAGTTCTTGTTCAGCGCGCTGTTAACGTAAATGTGCTTAATGGGGGAGGATCATCATGTTTTATTATTCTATGTATAATGTCAGCAACACTTAATACCTGAACAGAGTCTAACGGAAGTACACGCAACAGTTGGAAGAGTTGTTTTTGTGGTATCCGTCCTGTTTGAAATTGTAATAATTCTTATTGGGGGGGGGGGGGGGGGCTCTTTTCTAAGCGGCTAATAGATTTCAAATGCGATTTATATGTGCTGCCCCACGATACTGTGCAGTAGCTCAGATAACTCTGTACAAACGCGAAATATAGGATGGGTGACATAAAAGAGAGAGAGAGAAACGAAGAGGGAAAGGTAGGGAGGTTAACCAAGGACGTGCCCGTTTGGCTACCCTACACTTGGGGAGGGGGAAAGGGTGATATAAATTTACTATCTGCCGTACGGCAGGTACGAGCGAACGGTCGACGTTTAGCGCGATTTCGGATGGCGGTGAACTTCCCGCCTTTCTGTTCAAACTTGGCGGGCGTCTCGCTTTACTGTCTGGTCTGCAGATGGCGCCACCATTCTTTGACCAGCATTCAGCCGCAGCGTGTGCTCTGAGCTGGCGGGAAATTTCGATTTGTTTGGAGTGGATCGGGACCGTTAGGTTCACATTTGTTCGTAGTTCGCGTAGAACAAAACATGCTTGCTCCCTGGTTCGTATCGGAAGTATCTCAGCGCACCACGAAGTGCTTAGTGAGAAGCTGTGATAATTATTAAACTCAAGCCGGATATCACTATTTACATAATTGTGAAACGGAGAACTGCTCTTCTTATGAACCGTATTGAATGAACGTTGTTGCGTTTAAAGGAGAACATTATATTCTACCTGCATTCCGAAGCGAAATTTTTGACTTGCGGCCCAGATTATAAATAACAACAACCACATACAAGACGGCGATGACACCAGCATCAACAGCAGAAGGGCCGGGAATTCGTAAATATAAAACAAAATAAATGCACAAAGTTTACAACCACGTAACTCTGAAGTATATGCATTGATTTACAGCTTGCTTGAGGTCGTCGCATTGTTTACGTGAGCTTTTCAAAAAGCCTTTGAGCTTTTGTTAATCATCCGGGCTTGATTAGTTTATTTCTGGTTTTATTGTCTTTAGCTTTTGTCTTCTTCTTCTCTTGTATTTTTTTTTGTTCGTCTTCATGTCGTCTCGAACTTCTCATTTGAAGTAACAAGTCCTGCATATCGCAAAGCTGACATCTTCGGCTTCCATTAAACCCTTCTTCTTGTCTCTCCCTAATATGCCCTGTTCTCAAATTAGAACTATATTTTGTAGCCAGGTGCAGGGGGGGGGGGATGCTGCAACGTAGTATTGATCTAATCTGCTACATTCCGTTAAAGCTGCTTCATCCATGCTACAAATGAGAGAAACTGCTCCGAAGCTGCTCGAAGACGAACCGCACTGCGCAGTCTTGGAGGCCACTGGGAAGAGCAGTTGTGGTCAACGCCAGGTGGAAGTCACCACCACCCTATGCAAAGAGTACCGTCACCCTATGCAACGTCTGCAACCAGCGTAGCTAGGGACGAACGGAGCTAGGGGCGTTTCCTGTGTAGTATCCAGGAAGCGTCAGTTCTTTAGGGAGCAAAAGTGCCCAGAGTCGAGGCGCTGCCGTGGTTCATGTTCTACCGAGTGGTGGCGTCACAGTCGCGGGCCCTGCCGCCCTGGAAACTGAATTACAGGGGAGGGAGGGGGGGGGGGGGGTTGGGTGGAAGGTGAGCGCGTGGTACCGCGTGAACAAGCACGCGTCTCCTCAGCTAGCTCGGTCATTTATGCGCATGGCTGTCCGCGTGGCTGATCGTGTGCACACCGCCCGCGCCCTATCTTGGAGGTAATCTCCGGCGAGTGCAAACGTTGGGCGAACCGAGATGGCTGGTGGCTGCATGTGCGCTGTCTTCCCGGGCACCTAGCGCTTATAAGGTCGCGTAATCTCAAGCTTTGGAGACGCGTTGAAGGGAGCGACAGCAGAAGCGTTTTTGCTCCCCTCTGTGCGCTGTTCATTCACGCCAGCGTTGTGACAGCGAGTGTTCGCGGTCATCGAGTGAGGTCAGTTCATGTTCACGCGTGACACCATGCTCGTTAGTTTAATTAGTAAGTGAATGTTTACTGTAACTTATACGGCCTACAACACTGCAAACCATACTTCGTGCAGTTGGGTTGTAACGAATGACGCAACGGCGGCCAACATAGCGTGTCGTCGTTAGTCACCCTACCGTCGTCCTTACATTTATTATACAGGGTGTCCCAGCTATCACGCAGCACGATTTAAAAAAAGAAGGAACGGCGTTACGCGAAGCAAACCTAGTGCGTATTGTTTCCAGTACAGTGGAGTAGCCGCCAGTAATTTTTTTGCTACTGAGGTTTAATTAGGTAATTGTAATTAATTATCTAACTCGAGAACTACTGTCATAATTATCAAAGTGTCAATGAAAAATGTGTAGAGTGCACAGAAAAACTACCGATACAACTTTCTGTTGCTCAATGCGTGCTACATAAATGTGTTTTTCCGAGTGTGAAAGAAGCTCGCCAATACACGCAGAATTGCCGCGCGACTGGCCGTTCGAGGCACTTTGCGTGTATTCGCGGACTTCTTTCACGCTCGGAAAAATACTTTTATGCAACACGTATTGAGCAACAGAAAGCTGTATCGGTAGTTTTTCAGGGTGCTCTACAACTTTCTCATTGACACTTTGATAATTAGGCCAGTACTTCTCGAGTTGGATAATTAATTATAATTACGTAATTAAATGTCAGTAACGAAAAAAATTACTGGCGGCTACTCCACTGCACTGGAAACAATACCCACTAGGTTTGCTTCGCGTAACGCCGTTCCTCTTTTTTTTTAAAAATCTGCTGCGTGATAGCTGGGACACCCTGTATAAGGAAGGCGAAGCAGAGCGGCGGCTGCTGCGACCAGCCGGATCGAGATCGAAAGTGCCTTACATTCCATACTCACGACTTGTGACCCGAGCCATGCGAGATTCGCGGTAATGGAGATGATGCTATAGTGTAAATACTTTGCTATCGCTATCAGTGCTTCACCTTCCAAGCGAAAAGGCAACACTTTTATGTGCTCTACAGCATTACGTTTGTTGCAGTTATGAAATGTATAACTTTTTTTTTTATGAAAGCTAAGTACTGTTTGCTGTAATCTTATATTGTCTTTTGTGGTGTGAAAGCTATTCTGTGCTGCTGACTGAAAGCCACATTTTTAAATCCTGTCAGCGTGGCGGAGTTTTGAGAATCAGTTGGTTTCGTGTCTTCTGTGTGTTGTTGCTTTGTTGTCTGGCTTTCTGCTGCTTGTGAAGAAGTACCTAGTGCACTCCTGTTGTAATTTTAGCACAGCTCTGTGCCAGCAGCCGCGGTAATTCGCACAGCTGTAATGCCAAGCGAGCATTCAATAATTCTAGTCATAATTTAAATTTGTGTTATATCTGTAACAAATGCAATGAGCATGTTTTTTTTTTTTTCGTCTTTCTTGTCCTCTGTTTCTCTTGCTTTGGCAACCTGCTACTAAATTAAGAGCCGCTTCTACGAAACATCATTCTTCCTGCTACAAAATCTGCTACAAAACAGATTTGCCATTCCCAGTACTGCAGGTGTAGTAATGTATAAAAATATCCTGCCTTAGACGTCCGAATTTATGCTGAGCATAATATTGCGACGTATGTTTTGATTGCGCAGTTGTAGCTGTAAACTTAATGCTGCACGCAAGCGGAATTGGCTGGTGGTTAGTGAAATATTAGCACTGAAGCCTCGTGTCTAGGGGTCAAATGAACGAAATGATATGACTTCACTGAAACGTGTGATCTTTCGTCTCGCATTCCTTGTAACGTCGTTCCTATATACCGTGCCGTAGGCGTTGTTTGACTCGTCAACGCTGACTGCGGTTTCTCTGTGTTGTTGCCTAATGGTGTTACTGGATCGATGGATAGTATTACTGGGCAGGGTGTGCGAGTCGGTTAGCCTACGCGATTATATTTAGCCATACTAAGCGTTTGACGGATATCGCATCAATATTACTTCGGTGTGCACAGTCATGATACCCATACGCAGTGAAGTTGAATTGATTGTTTAGCAGACTGCGCTTTTCATTATAAAATCACTGGTGATGATATTGCATATACAGACGGCGCTTTATCTATTTTGATGTATCATTTTTGTACAATAAATGATATTCCTGTTAACGCACTTTGTGCAGTTTGCCTCTGCTTTGATTTAGAGCGGAGTCCCCAAAATGTATCACTGTGGCACCACCTAACTCTGGATGGATGCTCGCATTTCAAGAAGGCAAGATACTCGTTACACTATAGCCTGTGTATTTGTTCTTGAAGTCTTTGCGCGGATGTCTTGATGAGAAGATTCCGTGGGCACTTCCCTTGAAACCGGATACGTCCATTGCCACCCTGCTCGTTATTTTCATCTGTCTAATACTTTTCTTTTTCTTGGCTCTGTCGATGTAACACGCTATCGAACCTTTTAAATATTCTTTTTGCACTAAGCTATATGAATATACATACAAGGTAAAGCTACCTTTCATTGTGTTGCCGCTGTATAAATATTGGCAACCCGCCCTCAATTTTATCAACGTCTTCTTCGAAACAGAGTAGTGGTGGGTTCGCCTTTCATGCTTGGTTTATTACGGGCCCTTAGAGAATTCTATTGCCGCAAAAGGTAATATTCTTTTCATTCTTGTTCCCATTCTTACGTCATCAATCCACCGGCCGTTTTTTTCCCCAGAGTTACTGTGTATACTTCTGAAGGGAGCAGTGCTTCAATTCAAGAGCGACGGCTATCGGCCGTGTCTCGAGAATCGATGCAAAAATTTCGCGATGAGTCGAGCGCTCGCCCGGCTGTAGTCGGCGGCGGAGCTCGTTTCTAAACCACTTGGCGGTAGGTGCCAACAATCGGACAAACTTCGCAGCGACGCTGACAGAAAGCGGTCGGAGGCAGGCAGCCAACCGGTAAATCCGCATCATGGCCTGCTTCTTCTTCTTGCGGGGCCAAAATGGTTGCAAGGACTGGTTTGATACGCGTCAGTGCCAGGGCGTGACTCTGTCGTCTTTAAACGTAATCACGACACCAGGGGGGGGGGGGGGGGGATGAATATAAAAAAAAATGCGGCACAGAAGGCGGCGGATACGCGCGCGTGGCTCAAGAAAAAAAAAAAAAAAAAAAAAACAAGAAACAAAAACGAGGTTGTGTGTACCGCTGTAGGCGTCCAGAGGGCGCTGTCGAAACCGCGAAGTGTCCAACAGAAAGAGCAGACGACAAACAAGCAAGCGGGGCGAGGAAAAAAAAAAAAAAAAAAAAAAAAAAAAAAAAAAAAAAAGCAGACGACTAGGCTTAACATCTGCGCACCGGTCCGTGATGTGTAGTCTCTCCCTTTCTCTCTTACCCTTTTATACCCCCCTTCTTTCTGGAACGCAAAGGACCCGCATACACGCAACGGCACACACAACGTTGCATTCCTAGTTGCGCCAGGCCTGTGTACGGAGGTGAACGCGAAATGTAACCACGCCTCGTGCGTTAAGCGAGTTGCCGCTGTGTATACATGCAAGTCCGCGTATGTCCTCGTGCGCGTATAACGATTGTGCCATGACTTCATTAGCGTGCGGGGCGTCGCATCTCAGACATGCGTGCTTTTCACGTACCTGCCTGCATGGATGTGGGGGCCACCAGGGCTGGCGCGATCCGAAACGTCGCCGTTCTTCGTTGATTATGTGCCTGGGACTGTGTTAAGCGAGAATATGGCACCAGCAGAAGGCTTTCGTGATGCGAAGCCGCCAGATTCTCTCGTGGACGGCGCGAGGCCATACATGTTGGCGCCTGCAGCGATGTTGTCCTGGATGCAGGATTTCGTGGCGGGCTGTGCTGTGTGTTCTCCCGTGTCTTCTGATCATGCGCCAGCTCTCGATCACTTCGCATTCCCGGCAGTCGGGGATAAAAGTCATTTTGAAGACTGCGCTGTTGTGAGAACCGTCGTTGACTTGTAGTTCCTTGCTGTCTTCCGAGCTCGTACTGACGACTGTGCATCTTTGAAGTCAGTGGGTGAGGTCGAGGTCACTTTCTGGGTATATTGGCCGACAGGGAGTACCGTTGCAATTTAGGACCCACTTGTTGTATGTCCTGGCTAAGAACTACGCTGTTGCGGTGTAGAACCTTCTCAAAACGTCGCCAACTCGTACGACGGCAACTGTGCTCAGTTCCCTTGTCCTTATCGACTGGTGACTGCTGAGAGTTCGTAAAACTGGGCCCCTTAACTAAGCGAGCTTCTTTACCAGGAGTGAGCAGTGAAGTCTTCCGAGACCCTGGGCTGTGGCTAGTGATGGCTTTGTGAATGTCCTGGTGGGCCGTGACCCTCTTGTGATCCTGGACAGGTAAGCTCTGAGCCCTCCTCCGTGACTGGTCGGGCGGGCAAGCTTAGTTATACTTGTGATTGACATTTGTCCCCGAAACTCTTGGTCAACTCGAATTTCAGAAAACGTTCCGAGAACAGCCGTTTTGGCAGTTTCCTACATGTAGATGTATCAATACTTCCAAGCTTGGTATAGCTTCAGTGGCTGTCGTCAAGGGGTTCCAATTATCTCAAGCGGTTTTCTTCTACACCCAAGTTCTCTTGGAAACTGCCTTCACTGCCGGACCCTCGTCTGAGTAGGCATATCGATAGTGAGTCTTCACGGCAGAGCTGAGTGCGGGCTTGCTATGTTGTAGCCTCAGGTGACGTCATTCTCGGAAGCGCCTTGCCTGATCTCGGGGCAGAGTCGCCAGTTCCTTTGTGACGCCTCGAGTGACTCATCCTTCCCTCTTTGGTCACAGCCTCTGAACTGCCATCCATGTCGGTCTGTGATCCTGGTCTTGCACATGTGTATCTGCAGTATAGAGAAATGTACAGAGAGAACATGAGTATAGATACCGTCGGGTTCGGCCCACGTCTGCCATAGAAAAGATCACGTGCATACGATACGATTTTTGCGTCACTTCGCGCATGCGCTAGTTAATTTACATTTACTGTCTGTAACAGCTGAATGCGCCCCGTACACACAAGAGTTCCTTGCTCTTGGGCAGATTGACGTCAAAGCTTTGAAGAGATCTCATTCCTCCCGTCTTGCCTCGATTCGCTATTGCGTCTTTCGAGTTGCGCGGATTCAATGCTTACAAGTAATGTAAGTTGACAAGCTGAAGTCCAAGAAGCTACGTCTACTCATTGATTGTTTTTCTTTTCCCCTCAATCACCCGACTGGTGCCCAGTACTTTGTAGTTGTACATGCTGTAGACCTCTAATTCACGAACGAAGACGTTTTGTGCGGAAACCGCGCATAAATCATTCTGCCATGCCGAATGAGCTTCTGAATGCCTCGGCCAGCATAGAGGCTGACAGGTCTGCGTTAGACATGCAAGTGGTCTGTACTTGTGCATCGCTGCTTGAAGAAGGACTTCATTATCTGTGGCGAAGCTGGATTTGTCACGCGCTCGTGACGAGACGAGAATACTTTATGAAGGCTTAGAAAAGGAGACAAAAAGAAACGGAAAAAAAAAAAAACTTTGGCGAGACTGGCTGTACGGAGGCGATTCTTTGGAAAAAAAAAAAAAAAATAGGAGGCGGCAGTGCTCGCGTCGAGCGCTACACTATATATAGAAAGCAGCGCTATAGGGCGTCTGCAGTCCACCTTGAAAGAGGAAACAGAAAAAAAAAAGGCAAAAAAGGTCCGAGCCAGATGGAAAAGCAGAGAAAGCCACCGCCCGCAGCTCTGGCTTCAAGGGCATGCCCGGTTCGGACGTAATCGGTTGTGGTGGCGACTACGTTTTGTGTCGCGTGCCTTCGTCGTCGGTCTTGCACTTGATTTTAGTTTTTTTTTTTATCCTTCCGTTATTTTTTTTTGCTCTTTTGTGCCCCTTAGCTTCTCGACCGTACGGTAGCGCTGCTTCCCAGAAACGCTTGTGCCTGTGGCACAACGAGTAGCAGACGGACAGTAGTGTGCGAGCAGACGACTAGGAAGTCGGGCAGCTGACTCCCTTTTGACAAGCAAGAAGAATACGCGTGGTGGATGAGTGTCGACCGGTGAATGAACGGTTCTTGCGTAATTAGCGTGCGGTGGTGGCTGCTTGATTCGTTAATTTTCTTTCTTCATATTTGACGTTTCCTGTTTACCGTGGTCATTTGCGTTTCGTCTGCGACCGCGCTTGGGTTGGAATTCGAAGACACGTCGTCTGCAACGTTGGCTCCAGATGGACAGTCGTCGATGAGCAGACGAATTCTTAACGTTCGTAGGTGACAGACGACTATAGGACTTCCGGCAGACGGCCGTCATCGACAGGCGAGGAGACGTGTGTTCAGCGGGACAAGTTTTAACCGATGAACGAACGTTGCTAATCACAGATGCAGTGGCGGCTGGTTGCCAACGTTTTCGTCGGTGTTACGTCGTCGGTGCCGGCTTATGTGTGACGAGCTGGTGCTTTAGCGTGTACGGGTAGCCCTGGCATGGTGTGCAAATTCTCCTCGTGATTGAGTGTGCTGGTGTCACGTGCGCGTTGCGTTGCGTTGTGAATAATTGTGTGTTGCTACGGCTGCCTGACGACCTTACAGTGAAAAAGAAAAGAAAGAAAAGAAGCCCAAGCACAAGAAGTACACCCTTCGTGGACGCCAACCGGTCCGTAAGGAGCTTCCAGCTTGTTCTCTGCAAGTTGTCTCGCTGTCGTATTTGCATTTGTCGCATCCGAGACTTAGGCGAAGGAAGGCTGTCTTTGAACGTCACTGGATTCTGCTTGTGCAAGAACTACGTTGAAGATCGCGCTCGACCTGACTTCGTGAAAACAAGTTGCGTTCGCGACAATTTCGAAGAAGCGAAAGTGGCTGTACGTTCGAAGCTCGTGCTCGTGTTTCCTGTGGTGTTAGGTTTCGCGGGTCGGGAGCGGCTTATTCGTGAAATCCAGCAGCGCTTTTGATACAAGCCCCCTCCCCCCTCCCTCCCGAGACCTTCACCTTGTGAATCGTTCGGAATAATTTTGTTTGCGAAGAGAACTACGTCGGTGCTCAGTTTTGGAGGAGCAGCAGCTTCTTGTCAGTCTTTTCCGCGAGATTTGCGTGTGCGGGCGCGCGCCTTCTTCTTCTTTTTTTTTTTTTTTAACCGCTCGTGATCGCTCTTCGTGTGGCAGATATTGTGCGAGTTGGACGTTGTTTCAAGCTCCGCTGGTAAGCACAACCGCACGTCCGTATGTGGTCGCGTTGTGTGCTTCCCGTTCAGTCGAGACATTCTTGAGTGCCTCGCACTAGCTTGTGCGATTCTATGCAAGCATCTCGAGGCGGTCGCAAGCAGTGGAATACGGGCGCTTTTGATTTTCTCAGAAGTGATTAGCTGCGACCCCGCTCATCTGTCGTAAACTGTGGAAGAATTGAAGAAAGATAGCGGCATTCGGTAATATCCCGATCGTCACTGAAAGAAGTCACGAACTGCTGGTCCACGTAAGCTTCGGCAGAAGTGCTCAGGTCGAAGAGGCGCTGATTTGTTTACGGTATAACTGACGAAATTCGATGACGTCAGAGATTTTTGCGGTTTTGTGTTCAGGAAGGGCATAGTGGAAGATCTCGTGCATTCAAAATACGTGGAACTGACGCCGCTGGCGACTGACTTTTTTGAAACTTGCAGCGTTCGCCTGAGGCATTCCGTTCGCGGTGGTATTGGTTGCCGTGACAATTTCCTCTATTGGCTTCTCGATCGCATTTTGTAGCTCGCAGTGCATGTGACTCGCTAACCAACCTCAGCCTGGCTCGAGAAATGACGCGTCACTTGAAGGCGTCGATCTGAAGGCAGTAGTCTTTAGATGACTCTTTCGCTACGCGTGCTTTTCTGCAAAAACTTTCTCAATCGTTTCGTGATTCATGCGAACAATTTCACGACACACAGACGTGGTGACGCATAAAGTTGACTCACAACGTTCGTACAAGCAGCGTAACCACAGGTTGTGCTTTCGGAAGCACAGAATTCTTCTTAATATTTTTTTCCCCAGAAACCCGTATTTCTCGACCGATTTCGAAACTTTGCAAAGAATCATCGATTGTCGCGGCTTCTAGCTTAAACTGTCGGAAGAGCGGTCACGCAGCCGTTTCACAACAATGTCACCGCTTCTGCTTTTGGCTACCGTGCTTCTTTGTATATAGACTTTGCTTGGTCTTTCATTTTTCCCTTGGTTATTGCGCGCGTAAAACAAGATACGAAAATAGGCAGACAAATAAGGAGGAGCCAGTTCCACCGTGTGATCATTTCGGCCTGAGAAAAAGAAAGAAAGAAAAAAAAAGGGGGAAGGATCACGTGGTACAGAGTGTTGGGAAAGGGGGAGACCCGCGCAGCCACTATACGCTTACGGTGGATTGCCTGCGCAATCGTGCAATTTGCCGCCGGTTGGGCACTCCGTGACTGACGTGGACAGATATATGGTACGTTTGCCGAGAGACGGTTCTTTCGTCGTGGACGTAATTGCCCCCTCCGTCGACGGCCTTGCTCCTCCTCCTCCTCCAAGCTCGAGTATTCTTGCGCACTGCGGAAAGAAAGGCCTTTGATTGTCCTATACCCTTCGCAGTACGTACCCTCTCCCAACCCCCTCTCCCAATATTCTTTCCTAACCATTCGCGTAGCACACGGCGCCCCTGTCGAAGCGCTACGACGTCTGGTTTCCTCGCTCGGCAAATTTGATTTTGCTTCGTTTGACAACGCCGCGCCCCGCCTAACTGCGTGGCTGTTATACATTGTGAAGAGGCTCTCGAGCGAACGTGTAAACAACGATTCTCGGGTTAGTTCCTGTTTGTGGGTTTGGCGAGGGAGGCCGCACGCCTTGCTTCGGGTAACTCGTAAAACCCGGACGTATAGTAGCGTGCGTTTCTTACCTTTTTTTTTTGGGGTGTGTGATTATTTGTTTGCGCGTGCTAGGACGTTATTACCGAATCGCTGTTCGTGTTCACCACTCCCGTTGGCTAGTAGTGGATTGAGTGCAGCCGCGGACGTCGTTGTCTATTCTCGCTAGTGTCTACCGCCGGAGCTTTCGATATCGGCACCTCGCGTCGTTTATTTTGATTTTTTTTTGTCAATCGTAGGAATTCTCGGTCTGCGGAACCCGGAGCCGACTTCGGAAACTACAGGTTTATTCGTGCCTCGTGTGCGTTCGTGTTCAACCGTGTGTATCGATTTCACCTAACGAAAAGTAGTCCGGAATTGTTTCCTGCAAATCACAATATCTTGCAAGAAAGTGACAGCGCTCGTGCATTTCCTGCGGCTGCGACGTTCCTCGTCGACATCGCACATACCCCGGTTAGTCGTAAACTTATCTATAACTCTGTACCGGTTTTACCGGTTTCCAAAAGAAGCCCGGCAACTGTATTGGAAAGGAGTATACCTTCACGAATGCAGTTGAAAAGAAGCGGTTTTCGCTCATACCGGAGGGAACTAATAGACGCTGGATATTTTGACAAGTGGAGCCGTCGATTCAGTCTGATTCGTTTGGCCGTTCTTCTGCCCACGTGACTTCACCCGCTGCGCCAGGGAGAGAGCGTGCGCGAGCTGTTCCATCAAGAGTATAAGTTCCAAGTCTCGAGAACAAGCTAGCTTCTCTTTCCGCGTGCTGGTAGATTAATTGCGGGAACACTCTAAACGTCGATTTACGTCTTCGAAGCGCTGACCTCCACGACGAAGGCGTCAGCGATTCCCCGGCGTGTTTAGAAGCCCGAGAAACGAAATCGGTTCGGACAAGCGGCTTCCCGGCACGACATCAGGTGTTGTGAAGCGCAGAGTTCTCGGAATTAGAGACGACGCGTCGGCCGGCCCCGTCACGTGACTTTTATCCTTTTTCTCGCGCTATTTGTCTGCTCTAAGTGCAGGCGACACTTTCTCTCGCCTCATTAGGGTCACGGCGAGATTGTCGCGCGGGAGACGTAATTGCTGCCTTCGGCGAGAGAGGACTGCGTTGAAAGGATTGCGGACTCGTTATATAGCTGGGGACGAGAAAGCCCAGCCTATTTTATTGTGATTTATATATTTTTTGTCGTCGGTTGCTCGGCCGGGACGTCCCGGGAAGAGCCCGCTGATAAGCGTGTTTAGCGCCTCGTATACCTGTACTCCGCCTCCTGAATTGAGGCAGCGACAGCAAGCTGTTGCTATAGAAGAGCTGTTGTCTGCGTCTCCTCCTCTGTCACGTTCGCACGTTCGTATTCTCGTTTGTCTCTCCTCGCCGCTCTCTTGCATCAACTGGTAGGCGCGGTACTCGCTTGTTTGTTTGTTTTATTTTTACACCGTCTTCTACATCCGTGCAACGTATTGTTTGTAGCAGCCTTTACACATATAGCACGCCATTCGCTGAACAGCTGTTGCCTCTGTCGGCGCTTCTGTCCTGTAGATATTCCCTTCTTAGAGTTGCGATATCAGCTGATAGGCGCAGTTGGCCCTGTTGCGCCTCTGTCTCGGTTCATTTGCCTTGCAGCCTGATAGATGCCCGTAGTTACAGCTGCGTGTACAACGCCACCTCACTGTAGCTGTTGTCCCTATCGGCGTGTCACCTGTTCGCGCGTTCATTGACTTGTTCGACCCTCCCGACACCTCTGATAAAAGCGTTGTGTGGGCTCGTGTTCCATTTTTGTGCCCCTTTATCTCCGCTCACCGCCTGATAGCTTAATTGGCCCAACGCTCGGCAACATTTGCCTGTATAATAAGAGTACCTCATTCTCATCACACTCTCCCGTCCACAAATTCGTGTATCTGTGGTTTTTTTCTCGGCCCTCTGCTGATAACCGTGCCAGAGTCTGCCTATTCATTCGTTAACCTCTCGCCTGTACATCGCCTTGGCGTACAAGTTGAGCCGATAGCTTGCTATAGAGCTTCCCGACGTGCTGCCTTGCGGAATAGTTATGATGATGATGATTAGTGGGGCTTAATAGTTATCATCAGCTGTCTGTCATCTCATTCCCTTTTCTCGCTCTTTTTGTCTTTCGTGTCTTCATAGCGCTCGATACCGGAGAGAGAGAGAGAGAGAGAGAGAAGAAATTATAGTTGGAAAGGGTGAAAGATTGGGTTAAAGTGTTCGTACCACATTAACTGCGCCGGGAAAGAAGTCAGGTGCGCGCAGGAGAGAGAACACGCGAGCCTTCCTGGTATCTCATCTATCCATTTGCGCGTTAATTTACGCGGTTAATTTCGGTTTATTCGGAAATAAACGAAACGAGCCACAGCGTTGACCGAGGGGATTCCACAGAGACATGTCTGTTCTTGTCGGCGCTAGTGGCTTTTAGGAGAAGGAAGAGGCGCGCTGAATGAATGCTACAGCGGAGCCCCTGTCGTTTAGGTGTGCATCCCGAACGTGCCTATAGTAAGTATTGTTAAGGGCGGCGCACGCGGCCTTGAGACCACTCACACACCTTGCGTAAGGCCTCTTAGTTCTGCTGCGCTCTCGCAGAAAGGACAGGCATTGTCTTGTTTTGTTCTCCCTCCGAAGGCGTTTCACTTCTTGTTCACCCGTATTATCACGCAGCAGAGAGAAGAAGGGGTTACCTTCTTTATTATTGCATCCTTTCTTATTGAGGGGTGTGCTGGCACAGGCGCTGTCGACGAAGCCGCTTGCGCGTCGGTCTCGCAATTTGAATGCGAAAGCGCTTACCGGGAGAAAAGAAAGAAATAAAGATAGAGGCAGCGGTAGCACTGGACATCGGGGGCTCTTTCGTGAAGGAGTGGGGTGCGTCGGTGTTCGGAGGTGGTGACATAACCGCAGCACTCGTGAGAGTTCTGCCGTCTCCGCGGTGCGACCGCCGCGGAAACCGCGTCGCAGTACGACTGAGTCAGCATAGTTTCGAACGCGAGTCGGTCGTGTTGTAGAGGAACGTGTGTACCGAGTTGCCAGGAGCGAGCTGCCTGTACTCCTCGATCGTATTGAATTTCGTCATTTACGGTTTTGTTTTCGTACAGCTTCGATACTTTTTCGTTCCCTCTAATTTTTACGTTTTTCTTTTCGCGCTGCCTCCTTGCTCGGTTTCTTTCTCTCTCTCTCTCTCTCTTTCTCTGTTTTTCTCTCGCGCCAATTAGCAGAGACGCGGGGAGGGGGCGGCGGAATTTCCCGGCGTTCTCGCGCATTTTCTTTTCTTTTGATTTCTGTCTCCCCTTTTTATAACCGTTCTTGCCTGGGAGACGAGAAACGCTGCATATTTTTCTTTCTTTCTTTGTTCATGCCCTCGGGCAAGCAAGCAAGCTAACGCGATCTTGCGTCTCCGTCTATCTCCATTCTGGAAGTCGCGGCCGGGCGGCCGGGCTATCTGCTGTAGCCGGCTGTAAGCGAGCAAGCCGTCCACACAGAAGGGGGCTGGGTGAGCCAACGACCTTCGAAACCAATTCATTTCGGCTCTTGTTCCGCACTGCCACTGACGGCGATCAGAGGTGTTTGGCATTTTCTCTCACTTTCTCGTTCCGTTTCTCGCTTTTTTTTGTACTCTATCTTGGCAGTAGAAGTCTGGGCAAGAAACCAAATCCCTTTTGGCGTTTCTGTTTCCGGGTTTCCGTTTTTTGTTTGTTTGTTTGTTCCTTTGTTCGTGTAAACCGTCGCCTTTGGCGGGGAATCGTCCAGATTGGTCGAGCGAGGCAACAGGATTGTCGGGGGAGGCATTGCGAGTGTTTGATGGGCTGCCGGTTCAGTGTTCTCTCGGCTGGCGGTTTCAGCGCTGCGGCCTCAAGTTCAAGTGGGTGCAAGTGGAATCGATGCACTGTTTATTCTAATACGAGCTTTCTCTCAGAGGCACGTCTTGCCAAGGCGCTTGTGGTGCGACTGCGTTGACCGTGCCGTGTCATCCGTTCTCGTCACCTGTGGCGTCTAGTGACCTGCGAGTTCATCGTACACCCAGTTCGACCGCTCGCTGGACTCGTCAAGTGTCGCTCTGCGTCGACGCTTTCTAGGAATATTTGCCAGGCGCGACAAATGCTGCGGCCTTGTTCGACACTTCTTGCCCGGCAGTCCGTTTTGCGGTGGGACCTGTACAGCCACTCATCGACCAGCTCACGGAAGGAATCGTCGGAGGACATTTGACACTTCCCGATCCTTAGACCACAGCTAGTCCGATATTACTTATTCTTCTTCAGGTGTATACAAAGTCCTGGCACGTCTGAAACTTCGCGCGGTAGGATATCCCGTGTTTTTTTCAAGAAATAACCTGCATACGCCTGTCAGGTGCCTTTCCACAATACTCGAGGACTAAGTCTGAGCGACTTCTCGTTGCAGAAACAGCGGACTGTTAGTTAGTTCTCAGCTCTGAACATCAATATGTCTCTGGGCTGAACGTGTGCGTGCTGGTGTGTGGGACCGAATTTAGAGGTCAGTGACCTCAGTGGTGTGCCACTACGCGCTTTCGAGTGAAGCCTGTGCCCGAAGGCGTCAACACATGAGGACGTGATGTTCGCCGTGAGCAACTAGCTTCGCCAGTTACGACCCTCGAGGGCACTATTAAAGAAAGGTCGTTGAAGGACATCTTCGCGACTGTTTTCGTCTTCAGCGGTTATCGTCAACGTGTGTCTCCGTGGTGAATTAGTTACACGAAGGAGGAGTGGAAAAGCCGAGCTCTCGGTCATCAGTGATTTCGGACCGCAGCTCCGACAGTGCATCGCTGTGGACATCGGGCGATCGACGCCAGGATTAACGGCTGTCATGCCGATGCTACAGGTCAAGCGCGTGCTCGCCGACATGCCGTACAGCCAGGTGTCGTGCGTGAACTGGAAGCGCAACTGGCAGGTGACTGTGGCGCCGGACGTGATTCTGAAGGCGCCAGGCGCGCCCGACGTGGTTCCCAAGGCTCCGGTCAGCATCCTGGTCAAGCGGGACGACAAGCCGCGCAAGAGCGGCCTGTGCGAGCAGTGCCTCAGCGTAAGTCTCGAGAAACGGACGTGTATATAACGCGGGGCGAGTTGGGTGGCCGTCTATATAGTGAGTACGCAATGGCTCAACTTTGAAAAACGCAGCGTTTAAACGACGGGCAGAGTATGTATATATGGTGTGTGCATATCACGGAGAATTAATCTTTCTCCATGGTGCATATGTCGTCGGGCGTGTCTGCCGGGCACAGTTTTGTGTCCTGTGCCGTCGATGTGTTACGTTGCTTCGTGATGTTATTTTCTGCTTGTACGGCAGACTACTTTTTGTATTGTTGTCGAGGCTCTTCCTATGGATAATTATTAATTTTCATAGCCAAATGAACAGCGCAGACTACAGGACTGGGCACAGATAGAAAGGCAGAACACGCGCGCTGAATATATTCAGTCGAACCCGGATATATCGAACCGAAATATAACGCATTATTGTATATAACGAACAACAGTTAAATTCACTTGAAAATTTCTGTATAAAAATTTTATTTGATATATCTAATTACCTATGTATCCAACCTTTTTGTTATCCCCTTCAGATTCGACATATCCGGGTTCGACTGTGTGTAATTATTCTGCGGTTGCTGATGGCCTTGCAATGTAAAATGAAGAAGGAACGCTTGGGTACTTATAGTATGAAGTGGGTTAAATTACAGCTAGTTAAGAGTAACTAACTCTATATATTTCCTTCCTCTGCGGCGAATCTCATAGCCCAGCTGTCAGTTTGGGACGCAAAAACCCAATCACTTCATTAACGGATTTTCGTTCTGGGGCTAGGAACAGCGCAGTCGAGCTATGTGTACATGTCTAACCACGGTTGAATGCAGTCGATCACTAGGATTTATTACTACACCAGTGGTCATCATTTGAGACCATGTCCGGCCCGGTGCCCTCTACGAGCTTCCGCGAGCAAACGTTAGAAAAGAACGGTTTGAATGCCGCAGATGCTGTGTGCGCTGGCGCCTTCGTGCTGGCATTTGTGACAAGTCCGCGCCGTGTAAAAATTTACTTCGTCCAACGAAATCCAGAGCAAAGAGTAGCCTTGCGACAGGTCGAGTCTATGCTTATAGGCATGCTCGAGCCTCGGTGCGGCAGTGATTGTTCTCTGTTCTCGATTGCGCCTGGAAAAATTGTAGAGGGCGTGCGTTGGAAGGTACTGCATACGCCTGAAAAGAAACTGCTACGTTTGGTTTGTTACTTAGGTGACGGAGTAACGCGTCATTACGGCGATCTGCTCTAGAAGCCTTATTAACATTCTTTAATGAAAGCGATATTGCATATCTGTATTAACACTTAGAATGGCCTGTGTGTGTGTGTTATTTGGCTGATTTGATGGATTAACTTGTGTTTAATTGCAGAAACTGCAGGACCTGCCTTTGTGTTGTTGTTTCCTTAAATTTTTAAATTTTTTTTTTTTTTTGGGGGGGGGGGGGCGGTATATTGACTGTTCCAAGCACGTTCGCGAAATGCGCCTTACTGCCGGAATATTCTTCGTATCACGTGACGTTGTCATCATTTGATAATGGAACAATTTATTCGTGCAGAAGCCAGTGAACGGAATAGTTGCCAACATTTCCAGTCTACACTGACTAAATCACTATGGCTCTGCAGCGTTAGCACAGCGCTTTACGAAGCAACGTTCGTGTCCCAGCCGACAACGCCCTCGTATTCTAGGTGACATTGAGCGCTGCTGTACGAGTACTTTATTTCTTTTACGCTTTGCCGTACGCTGGCGGTATACAGCCGGTCGCAAAAGTGTAGATGCTATTTGTCTCGACTCTGTATAGCATTCCGAATTCCAATGCGTCGGCGCTGCGCTAGGTGAATCCGGTCTGTGGCATGCGCGCGGCGAAGCTGTCAGTGGGGACGGTGAAGCCATCAATTATCATTAACGAATCAAGTACGCATATTAGAGTGCAAACAGTATCACAAAACATAAGAAGCATGAAATCGTTGAAAATTTACAAATAAAGAGAAAAAAAAACAGGTTCAGGCACGTAGTAATATATGGTGTCCCAACTATCATGCACCAATATTAAAAACTATGCTAATACCACGTAGCTGGACAGAACCAAGGTTGTTTGCCGTTGCTTGGGGATACTCAGATTATGTTTTGCAATTCCGCCTAATTACATATTATAGTCTTAATTATTCAACTTCTGAAATATAGTTAGATGACAGTGTCAGTGACAAAATTGTATAGAGCAGAGAAACTCCCGATACAGCTTTCTGTTGCTGTATCTGAAAAGTGCTTTTCCGAGCGTGAAAGAAGCCCGCGCGCATACACGCGAAGTGCCTCGAGCGGCCAGTCGTGCGGCAATTTTGCGTGTATTCGCGGGCTGCTTTCACGCTGGGAAAAACAGCTTAACGTTAGGTTAGGCCAGGCTAGCGTAAAAGGCGTTAGCTGGCGCGGCTTACTCTCACAGCGGTTGCAGAGGGCGTCGAGCGTCGCTGGCGGCGTTTCAGCCAATCGCGTTCAACCGCGGTTGATAAGGCCTTCTAGATTTTCAATATCATCATCATCATCAACAACATCATCATCAGCCTATACTTTATGTCCACTGCAGGACGAAGGCCTCTCCCTGCGATCTCCAATTACCCCTGTCTTGCGCTAGCGTATTGCAACTTGCGCCTGCAAATTTCATAACTTCATCATCCCATCTGGTTTTCTGCCGACCTCGACTGCGCTTCCCTTCTCTTGGTATCCATTCTGTAACCCTAATGGTCCACCGGTTATCCATCCTACGCATTACATGACCTGCCCAGCTGCATTTCTTCCGCTTAATGTCAACTATATAGAATATCGGCTATCCCCATTTGTTCTCTGATCCACACCGCTCTCTTCCTGTCTCTTAACGTTAGTCCTAAGATTTTTCGTTCCATCGCTCTTTGTGCGGTCCTTAACTTGTTCTCGAGCTTCTTTGTTAACCTCCAAGTTCTGCCCAATATGTTAGCACCGGTAGAATGCAATGATTGTACACTTTTCTTTTCAACGACAGTGGTAAGCTCCCAGTCAGGATTTTCAATATATGCTTCCGGTATACCCATTGGTCGTGGAGACGAACTACGCGTGCAGTGGTAGGTTGTCGGAAAAGTGCAAGTCTGCTGTTTTGATTCACTGTTAAGGCGCGGATATAGTCCGGTGTGTCCAGCGTGCAAGGCAGCGTGGCCGGCGAAGTCGGATACGTCGATTGTCTGACATTTGGTATACATGTACGGTTCAGCAAGTTAAACGTGGTTCGCGGTGACTAGCTTGACCAGCTATTACCGCAGTGCATGCGCATACGTGCGAGACCAGCGAGCGCTTTTTGGTTTGGCGAAGGTGCAGGCTCTGCACGTTCTCTTCAGTCTAAAGAGCGAGCGAATCTAAAAAGCGAGCGGTGCACTTTGTCGCGCGACCTAGTTCGGCGTGCGCGACAAGGCTGTGGCGAAGCTTTCCCGCTTTTTTATTTTTTCTGCGTTCCGAAAACTTATGTTGTCTATTATACATTCGAGATATGCGCAAGGTGACTGCTGCTTCGTTAAGCCGTGGTTATTGCAGTAGGTTACCCATTGTTTCTCTCGTAGAGAACAGGAACGAGACAAAAAGAAACCGAAGGATCTGCTTACGGTAAAAACACACATTTGCATGTATACCATGTGCAGGTTTGGATTGTGGTGCGTGACCTGATCGTAACTGATTACTGGCCGCTCTCTTAGTATCACCGCCTACGACTCCTGTGCAAACTAATGGAAGTGAAAACTCTTGTTCTTGTGTAAATTAATGTTGACTCACCGCTTGCGTGAATATGAACCAATTTTGCATGTTCCTCTATATAGTCGAAGTATCCCGCATTTTAACTGGCCAGAACTGTGTTCGCCTCTTCACTGCTTAATTTCCTTCAGACGCTGATGTGAGACACCATTTGCTTCGATACTTATATATTTTCAAATGAGCACCCACTAATTTAGACTAATTAATCGGGTAGCGTGTCCAGCGGGCCGCAAGGAAGGCGCACTGCTATGCCACCCAAGAGTTATTTTCCACGATTGGGCGTTCGTGTCGTGCCTAAACAGAACGATTTACCGACGTTGCTCAGAAACTCCGATGATCCGATTTTCGCTGATGCACCATGCGCAGTGCCCCCACGTTGTGTGCCACATGTGTCCCGTACAACAGCCTCGTTCGGAGAAAGATTGAGTGCTGTGCAGACATTTGCATCGCAAACTGCATTACCCCTCCGGCTATCACATGAAGGTACGCGTTGCAACACGCATACGCAGCACGTTATCGCGATGGCCAACAACCTCGACGCAGGCTCTCTGAAGTTCACCGCAGCGCTTCACTGCAAGTGTCGTACAAGCAACATATTCGCATTCTCTTGACACTTAAAGAACAAACCGATTCATGCCTGAAAAAAAAAAAATCTGTCTCGGGCAAAAATTCCGAGAACACAGAACTGTTGTTGTCACAGCTTTGCTATGCGGGCATTCGCAATCTTCGGCGCCGATATTTTGGTGCAGGGGGAAATTTGTGAAAGGAAGCAGACTTGACTTTCCGTCTACTTTGTCAACACTGTGAAACGCAGCAACATTTCTTCGCTGTGGGCAGTTTCTTTGGTGGTGGCTTCATCGTTCAACAAACGCACCTGATCGCAGTTCTACGGCTACAGAGGCTGCTGACGGGAGCGTCTGCTACGACCTTGTTACGAGGTTTCCTGCGCTCACCGCCAAGTGTCGCATGAATTGCTGGAGTCGAGATAAGCAAGAGAAGTTTAGAGCATATTGGTGGAAAGAAAGCGGGAAAGAGGTTGATAGAACCGTAGTCATTGCAAGCTTAGGTAACAGTAGGATGTAGTGATGAGATTGTAAATACGAAAGTTAAGATGGATATCAGATATGCAAAAGGCTGGATGGCGATATATAGTAAACCCTGATTAAATCAATCAGGCTAGGTGACTATTTGTCGCCGCCACGTTTAAAATGGGACGCCAATAAACGATCATCATCATCATCACAATCGCGAATAGTTTACGCAAGCTATAAGCAGTTTTGATGGTATTAAGATTTTGATACAGTCGGGGGTTTTTCGGGCGACTGAATTTAATTTCATAAAGTTATCGTGGTCGTCTTCTTGCGTCACAGATAAAGTCTTAGATGGCCATGCAGACGTTCCTGTGGCTGAAGCCTTGCGCAGACGCCCCGAAGCGAAAAAATAGCCGAAGGCTGAGTTGACCGGATATGGAACTTCCCCATACCTTTTTCTTTGGGTTGCAAAAACACGGCTGAATAGAAAGAAATGATCAATGTATTTAGGTTTATTGCAGATATCGGATGTAGAACTGTATGTTAACTTGTGATGCTCCACCGTTTCCTTTCCTCAGTTTCTTTTTATTTCGCGCCTCCAGAGGCACCGTTGGTTGGAACAGCGCACCGCATTCTATATTGAAGCACGGAATTGCCGACCAGCCTAGGCATATCGCCTCCGAGATCGGGCGGAAGTGCCACAAATATTTGCGAGAGAAGATGCTATTACTAGTGCTATTGCCCACTACTACCTGTACTGTTACCGTAACTACGGCGTCTCTCATAGCCGTCTTGCTTTGAGACGCTGGACTCACTCACTCACTCACTCACTCACTCACTCACTCACTCACTCACTCACTCACTCACTCACTCACTCACTCACTCACTCACTCACTCACTCACTCACTCACTCACTCACTCACTCACTCACTCACTCACTCACTCAAATTCTTTCCGATTCTACATAAAGAATGCCCATTTTGTAATGATTGAACATAGGGTTTTGAACAATCAATCAATCAATCAATCAATCAATCAGTTCACCACCGCGAAGAATCAAATCGCTGTTCTCTGTAGCATCGACGTTGGCGCATCCATCGCAGGCTATACTTTGCCTTCGCGTGCATCGTGGGTCGCGATGTACGGTCCAGCGGGCAGCTGTGGGCGGCAGGCGAAGGCCGCGGGCCGTGCTCCGTTGGTCAGAGGAGCTCTCGTTTTCACGTGAGATGGGGGGAGGGAGACGCTTCTTCACTGCGTGCACCAGTGGGTGGCGTGCCTGCTGCCCCCGTTGTTTCGAATGCGTCTCGACTTTTCGGGCTATGCGTGAGCCGTGTATAGAGGGAAGCGTTGCGCGAAGCAACGGATCGCTGGGCGCGGCCTTAGCTAAGGAAGAAACCACAACCAGGAAAAACAAGAAGAAACGCTCTCTGTTCACGACTGCCGTCCCTGGACTTGGAGAGGAGGACGGTATGCGAGACCGACAGGCTCGTCACCTCAGACTGTGCACGGCGTGCACTACGAAGAAGTGTGCCTACGGACGCTGATAGTCGGGACTTGCCCCTTGTGTCCTCAGGACTTGCCGTTTGTTCTGCTAATGAGGACGTCGCCGGAAGTGGTGGATTTTTGATGGCGATGATTTGTGACATAGGTGGCCGCAAGCCTGGGGCCTGTGCTTTCTGCGTTCTTTGAACCATTTGTGAAAGCTTGTGCGCCGGCCTTTGGACAAGCGTTACGAAATCAAGCGTGTAGTGTCCTTTTGTCTCCGGTGGACTTGCCATTCGACGCGTCATTACTGCGACGTCGGGATATTTGATGGCAGATCTTGTTGACTTTCTGCTACCGCCGCGGGCCCTGTTGTGAATGGTTTGAGCAGCGTGCAGTGAACATGGCCGCACTTTGTTCCTAAGATCCATACTGTCCTTCTGGGACCGGCGCGTCACCTTGGCAAGGAACACTGCCTGCCGGTTGATGGTGCCTCTGTATTACCTCGATTGTTTTTGGGCACGCGCATATATCTGAAGACATCGGTTCGGAAGACGGGCGGCCGACGTGCTTCACATTCGGCCGGAAACGAGCCAATACGCGGCGCGTTTGGCGCTGCCGCGTGTATAGTACCGACGTACCTGCTCGTCTGTCGTGCTGCGCTCTGAGGCCGCGTTCTAGTTACCAATGCGCGGCGTGATGGGTACTGACAGGCTACTGACCGTTTCAATGCGATGACTGCAGCATCTCTCTCTCCCACTCTCCTGACTTAGCGTGCTGCCAGAAACCTGGAAACGTGTCGCTGGCGCGCCACAAGTCCAATGCTATTCCGCGGCCAGCGTTTGGTATACAACGACGGACACAACGCGTGATGATTCGCTAACTACAACGGCGTTCTTTGTGTGCAACCCGCTGTAGCCGTTGAAGGACTATCGCATCTTCTTGTCAGCATGTCCCTGTTCCTGCGTCAGCGTTGGTTTCGGACGGACCTGATGCCCGTGAAGGGGGCTGCGTGGTCGCTCCACGAAAGTGTCGGCGACGTCGTGTGTGCGAACGGCGGCTCATCTTCGACGGTGCGCGCCCGCATCTCCGTAAGTGGACGCGACGCTCTTATATGTAGGGGTGAATGGCAGTGCACGATGGCCCCGGGCGCCAATTGGCACGTCGTTTTGGCGAGTGCCGTTCGTTTCGGTTGGACAAATTCGTCTATGCTTTTTTGGAACATGCACTGCTGATACTCACGTCGGGGTTGATGCACTACCGCGGTTGTTACCCCCCCGAGCACTTGTCGAAACTTAAGCCATCGTATCTCGTTCGATGAGACGCGTGAACACACTTTTGCAAATGAATGCTTGAGCGACTCGTGCACACTGTCTGCGTGATTGCGCTGTTTGCGGGGCTTGTCTGCTAAATTGTGTAACGTGGTATAACTTTTCTAGACAGATGGGTTGTTAAAAGCACGCCATGGTCCGCACTTCAGTGTTTGTTTCTACTGGTACGCCACCTCGACCTAGTGTTTTAAATTACCTATCGGGTTGCATAATGGTTCACGCAGTGAGCACTGGAAATAGATTGACGTATGCCTGATTTCCGCATGCGTGTATAGCGCCGTGGAAACATTGTGGATCTCAACTGCGCTCCACGATATAGAAGACATATAGAACACTTATAGCATTCCTACGGGATACAGGCGTCATTGAGACTGTTTTTTGTGTTAGTGTATCTGTGCTAGATTTTATATGTTAGTTCGTGTTTTGTGTTTTGTGTTTTACCTCACTGCATTTATTTCATCCCTCACCATTCCAGCTGGAGTAACGCGCCAGGCCTGTCGCTGGGCTAACCTCCCCTGATATCTTTAAGCTTTCTCTCTCTCTCTCTCTCTCTCTCTGTACATGCATAGTTGTCGCTGAAGCCATACCATAGCAGAAGCTTTAGTCGTTGCCATGTAAAGGCACAAACATCGATCTCTAGCACCAGGAAAGTCTGTACGAAAACAACGCCTCCGAACATCGTCATACGTGACGACATGCAGCAGCGGTGCGCGATAAGATTCGCGGAATCGAATTTCTGCTAGGGTGTGCATGCCAATCGTTCTCGAAAAGAAAGGAGGGTAAGGGGAGGGAGGGAGGGGGGGGGGGCAGAAAAACACAAAGGAAGAAAAGCACAAGCGCAGGCACTGAACGCGCTTGATTATGTTTTCATTGCGAACCGCGGCCAATCCCATTCCCTTCGTGGATATATACGTGCCATAAGTTGAAGGTGACAACAACAACAAGAATGCGCTTGAGCACTGTAGCGCACGAGCGCCTTTAGCGCGTGCAAGACGTCAACAAGGCGTCCGCAAATTGTCTACGAGTAGTACGTCTGCTGGATGCCTGTATATAGGCTGTGCGAGCCTATTTCGGCAAGGGTGTATATACAACACGGCGCTTAACGTTTGTCGGCACGCTCATGCTCTCGTGCAAAACGGCAGCGTGCAAGTATTGTGGCGCTCGCAATATATTCCTCTTCTGGACTAAGCCCAGCAAGCCGCTCAAGCCAGTGGGGCCCCGGGCTAGGGGCTCCGCCCACTTTTGCCTTCTTTTTTTTTTTTTTGCCTTTTCCCAATAGAGTTTTACCCTATCTATTCGGCGCTGTTCAGGTACCTCACTCAATGGACCAAAAGTGGCGCGGGTCTTTTGCGGGAGTAACTGATTGTTTCATATATCTGGCTCCTTGCTTTGAGACCTGTCGTTGTTGGAGAACGTTCATTACGTAGCTTTCCCTGCAGTAATCACGCATGATATTCAACTGCATCTCAACCGAAAGTATCCTGAAAGCGGCAAAAATCAGCGACAAGCCCCCCCCCCCCCCCTTTCCCCCCTTGCCCCACCTTCCAAATTTCCGTCAAATAAGCTTCCGGGCAATGTTGTTTTTCAAGTCTTTTCTTGCTAAAGCGTTCCCTCTCTTTGGCACATGTAATCCAGGGGCCGGTGAGAACTTTCCCGGTGATAAGAATAAGGAGTTCCACACGGAACTCCCGAGCGAAAAAAAAAGAAAAAAAAAAAGAGACAACAAAAACACTCTTGATGCAGGCAAGATACAAGTCACGGATGTGATGCGGTCAGTGCAAGCGACGCACAGAACTCGCGGCGTCCTTGACCCGGGGCGATTGCCTGCACGAACCGAAAGCGTTACTGCATGTTTCGTCGATAACGGCGTGGAAATTATTCGCGCTCCGCTACGCATCAGCCTACGTCATCTGTGCCCGTTACGTAACAGTGGGTCCATTTAACTGTTGTTGCCCCGTAAGGCAGCAACGGAATTTCCCGTGCCAACTCCCCCCCCCCCCCCTCTGCCTCTATTCCCCCCTCCACTTCACAGGGTTATTTTTTTTCTTCTTTTTCTAATTGCATCTAAACGATTGACCTTTTGAAGGTCGGCTAAGCTGCTAATGCGGAACCGCTGCTGAGCTCGAGGTCGTTGGCGCGATACCCAACTGTCGCAGCGGCTGCGCATAAGTTGGAGGGAAACTGAAAAAAAAAAGTAAATAAATAAAGGGAGAGAGTGCTAGAGAGAGAGAGAGACAGAAAGAAAGCCGAGCGGCGTCCGTTTGCTTGTGTTTTCCAGATGTTATACTACTGCGTTGTATAAACCATTCGTGCGAAGTTCTGTCCTAAGTCGTCTACCATTACTGCTCAGCTTAGAGGTGTAAATACTTATTATAGGCGAACCCGGATATATCGAACCCATATCATAACGAATTATTGTGTATAACGAACGTCAGTAAAATCCCCTTGAATTTGTTTGTATGATTTTTTTTATTTATCGAATTACCGATATATCGAACTTTTTTTGTGATCCCCTTCAGATTCGATACACATGCGGGGTCGACTATAGTTGTTTTATCTCAAGTGTCGCGCCAAGAACTAAGTGCGCTTAACACAAACGGTGAAGTGAAGAGAGAGAGAGAGATCTATTTACACGAAGGCAGAGATGTCTGCCTGAGCTTCGTCTTTCCTCCTGTAACTCTGCACTCGTTAACTCGTTTCTTTCCCGCTTCCCCGGAGCGCGTGCAGCGCATTTGCGTTTTTCCGGCTACTGAATTTTCTAGTTTTTCAGGGGCAGATGTCGTGCGTCGCCAAAAAGGGATTCAGTGCCTTCCCGTTTAAAAAATAAGCCGTTGTTGCCGTGTTTCACGGCCTATATTTAATGTGAGAGATTTGCGGATTGCGATTGAATGAGCGTGGTCCCCCGAAATACTGTAATCCGAACAATGATTAGCGTTATTGTTGTTTAGTTTTGCACCCTGTCCCGTGTATTGAGCTATTTTATCCTGGACCAACTGGCCTGCACCTCACCACTTCTGAAGTCACGTCTTGCAGTTTTTTTCTTGTATTTTTTTTTTAATCTCAAGGGAAATATGGGGTGAAAGCCCTTAGCCACGTTAAACGTTGGAGGTCTGGCCGCAAAGAAAAGGCGGAGCCAAGTATACCGGTTGTTGGCGGACCATGACCTCGACATGTTGGCAGTGCAAGAAACAAAAGTTTGCAGAGTATTTATGGCGCACCGTGCATACCCGTATACGTCGAACATAACGACGATTGGGATATTAATAATCTACATGCAGTTGTGGATATGAGACTAAAAGTATAGTCAAATATATTGTAAGTGTTATGGACCTTAAGACATGCAGTTGTCACAATAAGAACTAACGTATACGCGAGACTGGCCATGAAATCATAGTCAAGTTTAAAGTATAGTAAAATATATTGTAAGTGTTATGGAGCTTAAGACAGTTGTCAGAATAAGAACTATACCGTAAGTGAGACCGGTCATAAAATTGTAGCCACTTACATGCGGCACTGACATTTTAGTGTTGCCTTTCTTACAGAATAAAGTTGCACTATATATTACATCATCATTCTCCTTTCCGTGGTGAGAATTAGCGAAATCCAGGCTTTATTTTTGTTTATTCTCAGTATAAAGTTTATCGTCGATTCAACCCTAATTTTCGTTGAAATATATAAAGTTTAGTAAAAGTTAATCCCCCCTATGTATATCCACAAGGTCGTTTCAGTTGACCTTTCGAGGCTTCGACGGGGGCGAAATACAAGAACTGCCGTGTACTCAAATTTAGGTGCGCGTTAAAGAATCCAAGGTGGTGAAAATTATCCCGGAGTTCCGCACAACAAGGCGTACCTCGTAATAGGATCGTGGTTTTTGGCACGTTAACCCAGCATTTATTGATAATCTACCTCCAGTGGTCCTTTGCTTGGCGTAACAGCTTGGTCCTGTAACACGGTAAACAGGTGTTTACCATGTTACAGTGCCCACAGCATTACATGTACAATGCGTCTAGACATAAGAGTTGATTTTATTTTGTTCGTGCTCGGTTTCTTGCGGTATGGTGCGCTTTTTGAATGCAACTCTACTTCGTAACGGTATATTCGCATCGCTGTGTCGTCCATGGCTTCTCGCGCAATGCAATGCAACGTTACAGCAAACAAGCAGGCAATAAATAAACAAAGCAAGTGCTCACGAAAGCATGCGTGTAATCACGCGTCTTGCATAATTCCTTCGCTGGATTGCGCCTCCAGTGCTACCGCGTGTAACTTGCGACCTCCATAACTGTGCACGCCTATATTGCGCGCGCCAAAAGATTAGATAAAACGTCATAATTACGTGCAGTTCGTTCTCCCTTAGAGCTCCGCTTATCGCCGCTTGACCTCTCGCGACTTTCCTTCCTTCGTAGGGGGGGTCTTTATTTTTTTTTCCCACCGGGTCGTAAATTGTGGCGATAGGCAATACAGCCACGCGCTGTTTTTTTCCTTGCCGAGATCCCGCGCTGTAGGCAAATTCTTCGACATCGACGTCCCGAGAGGTCGTAATGTAGGTATCGATTAAAAAAAAAAAAGAAAAAAAAAAACAATGAAGAAGCTGTTTCTCAGCGTCACTAATACTGGTATATCCAATGCCCAGTTCGTTATGAGTGAGTGATTTTACATGAGTATCGCTCGGCAAGTTTCAGTTGTTCGATGTAGGGAATAATACGCTCTATCCGGTTTTTTTATCATTTGGCTTCGACTGTACTTCTAAAGCTGTATAAAGTTTTCGTATTGGACACGTCTGTTCAGCTTTTCGAACAGCTTGTAGGACAAGGGTTTGCTACGTTCTCGTCACTAAATATTCCAGCGATCTTTTTTTTTTCTTTTTTTTTTTTCCAGGGTGTGCACGCTCCGTTTCCCACTGCGGCCTGCTTTGCTCGAAGTGTTTCGAACGCCCTCCGCACAGCGTACTGCGTGTTGCGCCAAATGCGGTGAACAAAGAGACAGACGAGGGTGATAATTTTCCGTTCCCTGCATTAGTCGCGATCCAGTAGCTCGTTCTTTCTACAAGCCACATTGTTCGCGTGGAAGGGGCGTTTGTGAGTAGTGAAAAAACAAAACAAAAACACACACGCCCAGCCCTGAACAAGGCTTTTCCTTTGCAGCGCGCTCTCGTCGCCGTCTCGACAACCTTGGCAGAGGACTAATGTGCTTTTCTCCACTGTTGCTTGTTTCGCGCTTCATCGGCGGCCGTTTTGGTTCAGCGCTGGCGCGTGGTCGGTTGCTGAAAGGATGTATTTATTAAAGGAGAGCGCATAGGGGGGGACTTGTGCGTTTCCAACCCTAATAAAACAATCCGATATGCCCTATATGGCCTGTATCCGTAATATCCTATATGATGATATAGGATCCTGTAGTATGTAAACCTATATGTTCCCATATAAACCCACTGGACCACGTAGGATTATGGTACGGGGAATGTGGGCCTTTTCCGCTAGGGAACCCTCCTCCGCGGTACTTCAATTGGCGGTGTTGTTTAGGCGTACCTTTGTTTCGGCAGTGTATTTTAATCGTTAAGAGTATCTTTTAATTGTGAAGTTTATCTTCTGGGGGGCGTCTCTCACCCTTGATTATTACGCTTATTTACTCCAAGTACGCTTATATTACTGCTACACTGTATCTTCATCGATAAGTCAATCTGGCGTACTTCCGTCATTTTGTCGTACCCCTATTTTACTCCAGTCAATTTTGCATTTTAATCGGTACGAACAGTGGCGTAATTTTAATATTGTGGCGTAATTTCAAAAGAACAGCGAACATTTTTACGGGGTCTGGGGGGGGGGGGGGGGGCGCTGAGCGTACCGGCCTGAGTGACTTTGTGTAAGAGACTTCACGTACAGCCTCCCGCATTTTTAGCTATATCGCGCGAGCGTCCATCACGCGTCATTTTAGTGCCTTCAAGCTGCGATAATCAGCGAGACCGGCAGAAGTACTCTCAAGTGCATCAAGCACTCTCCTGTGCAAGAGCCAATGCGATGTTCCCTTCAGGACGATGTACGACAATATTATCTCGCGCGATATAGCTGAAAATGCGTGACGCTGTACGTCATCATGCGCGCACGCAGTGCCTTTGCAAGTTGGCAAATTTATCCATAAAGAGGCAGTTGGCGTTATCAGTGACGGCACTCTGCATGATGGCACTCGTAAACCTTCACTCATCACTTTCCCTAAAGACAGCTCGCAATCACTTTCCCTAAAGACAGCTCACATTAAGCTGGTTTTGGCACGTAAAACCCCACAATTTTTTTTTTTTAGCTCACATTAAGCTTTCTACTGCCTGGTGTGCTGCACTCCACAAAATTACCCTGTTGTGTTGCTCTTCTGCCTGCATTTTTTTTTTCTTTGCTTGCAAATACGTACATCGTCTCTTATATCAGTTTTCCTCACTGGTGCTTGCACTGTCTCTGCACACACCCCCTGAGTATGACTGAAGGGTTCCATTCTTCAAGGAAAGAACCTCGTGTTTGCAAATACCCTTATAGTGCTGCTATGAAACACCGTAGGGTATCGCTTCAATTTAATTTATACTGTTGAGGGTCATCCCATCTTTAGCGGTAGTTTTGTGCAGCAGTGCGACAGTTGAAATGCTGGTCAGAAGCAGTGGTATAGTAGTACTCCATATGTATGCTGCAGTTGATGACGCAAGGCTCATGCCTGCTGCTATGGCTAAAACAGTGAGCACACGGCTGTGCTATAGCATGGCGAGTTCCCTAATGCAGACATATAATTAGAAGTGCACCGGCCTGTGTGGCATTTTATAAAAGAATTCATGTCTATCCTCATGCGCGCGCGGGGTATTTATTTATTTATTTATTTATTTATTTATTTATTTATTTATTTATTTATTTATTTATTTATTTATTTATTTATTTATTTATTTATTTATTTATTTATTTATTTGGTTTAAGGGGCACGTCTGTCGTGATGCTGGAGGCGAGAGGCGGAGTCAATGGTCGCCTGACTAAGCCTCTAGCACCATAGATTCACCGCACAATGGCAATTACTCTATTGCTACCCACCACCAGTGGAGGGTAGCAAACCACGCGTATCGTTTACCTCCCTGCTTTCTTTTCATGTCCCTACTTTCTCTCGGCTACGACTTTCTCACATCTCCGGAAAGTGCATGCAATGCACGCGTCATCCATATGTACAGCATGGCTCGGAAGGCAGGTAGTATTCCACCGTTATATATGTCCGCACAAACCTGCTTCAGCAGGTATATATGTCCGCACAATGCTTCATACGAGCCACTTTTCTCTCATCAGTGTGTGCTATATTTAGTCGTGGCAATAAAGGTTTAGGTCATTGCAACTACGATTTGGCTAAGCAGTGCGTCATAAGACGTTGCGACCAGCGCGGCTGCTCGCGTCTGAGGATTTCCGGTACTGCCGCGTACCTATGTACAACTACGCTTTGGTCAGTAAAGAAAGAGAGGAACGTATCATATGCTAAAGCTCTATCGATGGAACGAAAAACGTGAGGCGTAACGTTAAGAGACAGCAAGAGAGCGGTGTGGATCAGAGAACAAACGGGGGATAGCCGATATTCTAGTTGACATTAAGCGGAAGAAATGGAGCTGGGCAGGCCATGTAATGCGTAGGATGGATAACCGGTGGATCATTAAAGTTACAGAATGGATACCAAGAGAAGGGAAGCGCAGTCGAGGACGGCAGAAAACTAGGTGGGGTGATGAAGTTAGGAAATTTGCAGGCGCAAGTTGGAATCGGCTAGCGCATGACAGGGGCAATTGGAGACCGCAGGGATAGACCTTCGTCCTGCAGTGGACACAAAAATACGCTGCTGCTGCTGATGATGATGAAAGATAAAAATGATTTGACCTTTCCACAATACAAAAAAAAAAAAAACACTCTTACCGCGAGAAGACGCTTGGCAAGCCAGAAAATTAGACATAGAAACGAGAGACTGGTGGCGACGCTGCCGCGCAATTCCCGCACCATGCAGCTCGCCGTGACGTCATGGATTTTGAAGCCGTCTGCTCGGGCCTGATTAAATATCTATCGGTAAAAATGGAGTACATTGTATTTTAAAAAAGACAAAGACTGAACAGTGAGAAAGAAAAAAAAAAACAACACTTTGTAATCCGTGACTTCTCACTGACGTACCGACCCTGTAGTTTCAGCGCGAAAAAAAAGAAAAGAAATGATGACCATCGCTTCCTCTTCTAATAATCAACCTATTTCCGCTAATTCAACGAAAGTGCACTTGAGGAACGCTTTACCAATCTAAACTGATTCAGTGTTTCTCTAATTTAGTGTCCCTTTAAATGCAGCGGAATATGGGACCCTGATTCTCGGTCGATCACGCCCGGTAATACCTTCATTTTATGCGTGACGCAACATCCGGCGCAACGCGTCATTGGAGCAACGGGCATCGTGTCCGTTGTCTTATCCAATGAGTGCGCGATGAATGTGACATCCTCCACTGGGATTCGCCCTATTGGAATCAGTTGCCAGTGCTCCTGCACTTCGGGAGTCATGTTTTGGCAAGGTGGCTTTGTCGCAAGCACGGTTGTTGCGAGGCGAAGCCTCGGTAGCGGCTTGTACGTTTAGCTGCTAGAACATCACTAAAACATAATTAACATCATTAAAACATTACTTTAAATCGTGTATATAGTTACCTACTTTTGCTTTTTTTTGCTTTGGATTGCAATTTATGCTGACTTTTATTTATGGTGTGGATACATAACTAGCCCCATAGGCTAAGGATCCGGATGATACTGTCAATCACGTCGTATTGTTACACTATGCCGGAATAAACATGATTTATTCTTTCTTGCGTGCGCGACCGTGAACGTGTGCCTTTTGCCCGCAGGAGTCGAAGCTCGTGGGAGGGATCAAGCCTCGCAGCCGCTACCGGAGCCGCTCCCTGTCGGCGTCGTCCACCGACAGCTACAGCTCGGGTGAGTGCCACCTCCTCGTTCGGCGTGCTTCCGTAGCCGCGGGCTACGCGATACGTCCTCGTCCGCGTATAGTACTGCTCGCACCATATACAGGTGTGAACTCCGTGCGTTGAAACAATCCTCGAATGTGCACTCGTTTTGAACGTTAGCCTGGGAACGGCGTCCGCCAGTAACGTCGTTTGGTCGCGTAAAACGTGCGTGGAAGCGAATATCTGGATGTCTTAAAATCTACGAGCCGCGGTTCTGTCTTTTGAAATGATAAGGTGGACGTATGTCGCACCTCATATGCCTCTGTTATTCATCATATCTAATATAGAGCCAAAACCGGATATAACGAATTATTGTGTATAACGAACAAGTAAAATCCTTTCGAAAACTTTTGCATAAAATTTTGATTTTATATATCGAAATATCTATATATCGGACTTTTTTGTGATCCCCTTCAAATATGATAAATCCGGGTTCGACTGTGATCCATCATATCGCATGAAGACTGGACACGAAATGCTGATAGCTTGACAGAAGCTTCAGCAAACGTCAGCGACATTTGCCAAAGCTTCGGCGACAAGAAGAAAAATTGTGCATTGCACGTTGTCAGAACAGATGGAGCTCAGTTTGCTGCAGTAACTTACGTTGTGCCGTACTTATATAGATTTTGGAGAATCGCACTCCCTCCAATTCCCACCAGTGGAGTGCATTCAGTGAGTCTCATTTACACAAGCGTACTAAACCTGATTCACCGAACAACGAGAACACCCGAAAATGTTGTTAACGTGTTCGTCCAGCGTTTTATATATATATATCAGTGATATGTGTGAAAGTGATGAGATGATTATAACTATAAAAGTGATCCGGCAAAAGGTACCATGGCCCGCTGAACAGGCTGTATTCAGAGGCTTTTACTATAATTTTTCCTATAATATTTACTATAATATATTATGAGAGAATTTTCTAATTATAACGCCTGTGAGCTAAAAATTATCTTTGTCGGTCGGTTCAATCGCCCAGTACTGCTGGTTTCCCGCCATGTTGAGACAACGCACTCTGAGGAAATTTATGCATCGGGTGGCATTTTGTTTGACACGGACCAACCGGCGAGAAAATAAAATGTCCAATATAAATGTCCAAAATAAAGGACCCCGTCCCCCTGAGTGGAGGGGCGCGCCGTAATTATCCAACGTCATTTCAGCTAAACCGGTTGTGGCGCCATCTATCGCACAAGACGTGAAAGGAATGAGAGGGAGCACTATGGCCTCGAAGAACTAGGAGCAGCGCAGCGTCGCTGATCTTGGGGACCGCTACGTAATGCAACGGCGAACGAGCATTTCGTGCAAGAGAGGGCGCTTAGTGACCGTTGAGTGCGTTGGGTCTCCGACAGATGGCGAAATGTGCTGCGAGCGAGCGGCGCTTCCCTGTTTTGTCGTAATGCCCCTCCATCCACGCGCCACCGCCGCTTGGTCGGCGAAAACGTGTATGGAGGGGCTTTAGTTTGCCGCATTGCACTTGTAAATTATAATTTCTTTTCTTTTTAACATTTATGGGGGAGAATGTTAGCTCAATCTGTAATTTCTTTCCTTTTCTTGAACTTCCAGTTACTGCTTTTCGTTAGGAATTATTGCTTTCTCTGGCAAAGTTGTACTACTACTACTACTATTACTACTACTACTATTATTATTACTAATACTGATACTAATTAAAGTAATAATAATAATAATAATAATAATAATAATAATAATAATAATAATAATAATAATAATAATAATATTAATATGTGATAGTAAAAAGTCGGAAAACCGCACAGCATAACTGTTCTCCCATTTTTCGCTTGGGAGGAAGAAAAAGATAAGTGCTTTAAGTTCATTACGCGTGCGATCATAATATTAATTAAGAAAAAAGAATGAGGAGGGGGTGGGGGTGAGATGCACGTTATTTGTTTGCTACTCTTGTTTTTCTGCTCCTTGACAGCAGAAAGAAGAAACGTGCACCCAAGAGACGTTTGCCCGAGAAATATTAAATGAAAATGTTTTCAATTTCTGATTACGCGGGCTCCCGTGCGACGTAAGAAAATCATATGGCATAAATCGGGGTGGGAAGTTCGTTTATAGTTGTTGTGTTTGTGCCAAATACCCCCCCCCCCCCTCCCCCGACAGGCATTCTTTTCCACTTTATTTACTTTGCCGCCTACAGTCTCTGCCGTGAAGCGAGCTTGCGAATCGTTGCGGAAGAACCAAGGTGGAAGGCGGCAACAAAAGACCGAAATTCTGGCACGCTCTTCTGGCTTGTAGCCGTGTTCTCGACGTATTCTGCTTTCGGCTTTCCACAACTTCGCGTTGCAAACTCTCCTGGGGCATTCCGGGTTTCGCGCTAATTGCTCGACGCAAATCGGGCGCTGCATGCAATCGTTAATAAACCACCTCTGGGATGACAAGGGCTCCCGGCCTGGTTTTGACATCTCGTTGACTTGTGCACTGAGTGCTACAGATTCAGTTACTGCGGCTCAGTTTAGTAGCTCGCTTTGGGAGCAGTAACTCGGAGGGGGGCGTGGGAGGGGGGGGGGGGGGGTAGCCGTGTTGGTGACACCCTTGGAGAATGCAGTGCAAACTCCACCTACAAAATCCATTTGTGTCCGCTTGCTGTGCCTCTGCGCTATAAAACGTAGTTCTCGAGAGACGCCGATACAAAGGCGTTCGTCTCCGCCATGACGTCACGGAATGGAGCGAACGCTATTGGCTGGCGCGTGCGTACAACTTCTGCCTTAGTTGGACAGCGGTGACTTTGTTGATGCATTCTAAGGACTTGGTAGTTTCGCTTTTCCCGCAACGTCGTCCTTTTTTTTTTTCTAGGCTGGCAAATATAATTGTGTGCAGTAAACTCAAGACAGAACTGCTTTCTGACACGTAGTGTCGGTTTTCCTTTTTTCAATTCTAAAAACGACATTCGTTGAGCCGTGGGCTCGCAATAGCCACCGATGCTGCTGCGTATTCGTAAATGCTAACCCTACAGTGCAGAGCTTGTGCTTCTCTCATTGTCGGCTTGAGAAAGAAGCAGCTGTGGACGACACCACTTGCGCGTTCACGCAGGGTGCCTTTGCGAGTGACACGAAATAGTCATACATCGTAAAGCCGCGGAAGAGCGACTCGTTTTCGGCTCACCAATCACGGACACACGTGGCATAGATAACTGCACTGTTCGTGTTACAACGGAAGCTGATATGTAAATGCTTCTGTTGCGCTCACGCACGCACGAAGTAGTAGTAGTTTCGTAATTTGGCGGTAGGCTTTGTTCGACGCCAAAGAATAACTCATACCGATCGGCCGGAAGTTGACACACGTCTGTACTCAATATGCCTACGTTCCTAGAGAGCCTACTACGCCGCAAAGTAACAAAACCGTGCGGAGAAGCGAAAGTGATTGAGGCAGAGGTTTATTGACGTCCGCGCAATGGGGAGAGAAGAGAGAACTTCATTTACAAAGTGAATACAAGCGCATTTCTAGAGAGGTGTTTAAGAAAAACCTATTTAGTGGTGTACATCCTTGTAGAAGTGAATTTATAAATCTATAGGCCGCAGACTGCTTACGCGTAAACTTATCTTTTTTTGTTTTTTGTTTAATCTTTATCGTGCTGCAGCTGCATACATGTGATGGGCACTGCTGACAAGCCTATCTATTTCGTAACGGTAAATGTGCTTCGTAGTCTTCGATAACTGACTGCTGATTTCACCGCCAATCTGTATACGCCAGTCGACAAGAAGTGCCTGACTATAGTTGTTGTACCAATACGTATGTTGTATACCAACAAGCCCAAACAGCCACATTACTGACCATAGGCGCTGTACACATAAATGTCTATAGAATTTTCTACGGAATATCAGTGTCAGTTTTTGTGATAATACAGATAGTTTAAAGGGCGCAAACTGCCGCAGCGGCTTGGTTTCCACTGTACGGTACTCACAGGGGGAACGATCAAGCGAGCGAACGACCCATCGGAGCGTGTCTCCTGCTTATCCGCCGAGCGTTCAGGAAACAACCTATATTTGGTAAAGCACGGCATCGTGACCGATAAAAGTTGGCCGCTGAAGAGAGAGAGAGAGAGAGAGAGAGAGAGAGAGAGAGAGAGAGAGAGGCGTTTTGTTTTTTTATCGGGCTAGTAGACGACGACAGAGGTCATCGCATGTGCTATTGAGGCCATAAAGATAGCGGGGAAAGAAAAAAAAAAAGAACAAAAAGAAATGAATGACGTCGCATTTTTTAAATTTGCCTCTATGAAGGCGCGCGACAGCACCAGCGCTTGATCGAAAATAGAAATGCATTGATGAAAGTGGTGAAAAAAGAAGGGAAACGGGTAGCAGGCCTATGCGCGGAAGTCTCTCCCTCTCATATATATCAACGGTGGTAAAGGAACACATCAATCTCTCCTAGGACGAAAATCCGCCTCGCGTGGGGACACTACCTGGTTTGATTGATCGGAAGTGTTCGCGAGTGGTCGAGTAGAATACTGATAGGCTCTTGTAAATGCAGAGGGAAGCGAGCGAGGAAGAGGGTGTGTACAGAAGAGCTACATAGAACACGCCTTATCGGTGTTGCCTCGTTCTCCCGTGACGATGATGGTAAGGGCTTACTCGCAACACACCGCACAGGTCTCACACTCGGCGCCAAAACACGGACGACGCGTCGATCAACAAAGTTTAGAGTCTGTCACCATTCTGCGCATGCGCATGCGGTATCCGCGAACATCTGTAGGGAGTTTTTGCAGGTAACCACATGGGGGCGCGTATTTCCTGCGTATTTTCTTGCGTCGCACAATGTCACGCTGTAGTCAGGGCTGCACGTGGTTCCACGTCATTGGGATCACATCGTCGACCATATAAGAAAATGAAAAAAAAGTGACAAAAGAATGCAGGCGTGATTACAGCGAACTAGAGGTGTGCGAATATAATGGTTTCTGAGACCGAATCGAAGACGAATCCGGTATAGTGCCAGAATCTATTCGAATCGAATATCGAATAGTTTTTGAATATTGAACAGCCGTTATCGCAATTAATATAAAACGATGTTCACATCCCAGTATCCTTAAAGTTAGCGAGTTTCTGTCATTACATAGTACGTTATGAAGCGTTGTTTATTAAAAGTACAAATGGAGCATTAGGAGCAAACACGTATATTTTCTTTCGCATGCCCAGGACTCCTCAGAGAGAGCGAATGATCACTGTGTACTCTGTAAAGTATGGCTACCTAAGCGACGTAGCCTGTTCCACTAAATGGGCAAGTTCTCATATTTTATGTCTGTGTTGTAGCCGTGGGGGTGAACACTTACTGTACTTTGCTCCAATTTCATGTTTAATTGGGCGCAGTCGACGTTTTGAAATATTTCGACGAGTATTCGACGATATTCGCATCAAGTAGGACCGTATTCGATTCGTTATTCGAAAAGTTTCGAATCATTCTAAGCGTAGGCTGCCTCCGCACGAAGCGCGTATTTCTCGCCTATTTGAGCCGTACCGTCGCGTCATCAGCTTCGCGCCGCGCAGTGTCACGCTAGAGTAAAAACTTAGTTAACGCCGTTTCATGTCATTGGGCTTAGCTTTAGCTCGGTGGCTGAACTGATGTTTATAGCGCTGCAACTGTCACTGTGCTGTGCGGTAATTCGGGGACAGTGACCGACTGTGACTGTGTATCTGTATTCCCTTTCTCTCGCTCCTTTCCTATCACTTTACCCCCTCCCCTCTATCTATCTACAGTGTAGGGTAGCAAACCGGAAATTCCCCTCTGGTTAACCTCCCTGCCTTTCCCCTTTCTTCCGTCTCTCTCTCTCTCTCTCTCTCTCTTTATCTCGGGGCGAACAGTGATTTTCGTATTCAAGTACATGTAAGACGAAGAAATGCTTTTCTTAGACAACCGCTTGGCCGATTTGAATGAAATTTGTTGCATTTGAGAGTGAAAGTCAAATTCCAGTGTTTGTAGGCAGCAGGTTTTTGATTTATGGTCTCGTAATTTTCGAAACTTCGCCGAAAATCGGCAAGCGTAAAATAGAAGCGCGAAGCTTACAAATCCGTAACTATGCACCAAGAACATTTATTTTGATGTACGCAATTACAGCTCACGTGAAGCTGTTACAGCGTTAACGAGGGTGTTAAGACTGACTGCACTCACGGATTAGTAGTATATTTCAGAGTCTGCTTTAAAGGTATTATTTTGTGCGGTTTACATAATTGTGATTTTCTTTTGCTGAGAGACGGAGTTGTTAACTCAATGCCAGGGTTAACTTTTTTTTTTAATTTTGAGGTATTCAATAATGATTGAAAAATAAATTGACGTCGTAAAGCGAAAATCCGATTCTTGCAGTCACTAGGTTTTGACCTTTTGCTTTTAAATGCAACAACTTCATACAATTCGGTGCAATGGTCGCCGATAAAAAGTATTTCTCAAGTCCCATGTGTTTAGATAAGCGATGCCGAGCTTTTGCAAGCGTGATTACAGCGTACGCTATAGCGCGCGCCGATATTTGCACATAAATCTTCCTTTGCAGTGCATTGTAATTTGTGGGGCACGAAACTTTCTCATGTCATTCCGTTTTCATAGAGGTCAGGATATATATTTATAGCTCCTTGTAATGGTGTACTTGTAAACTGTTTGCTTTAATGGCGCGACGATACCGCAGCTTTTGCGCCGTTGGTGTAAATGGAAGTAACGATAAAGAAACGGAAAATGCATTCAAAGTCACACGGTAGACTAAAATCCAGTTGAACGCCGAGTGAATTCAACGGTAGTGTTTGAGAGATGAAAAAAGCCGCGCCGTATTTTAGGGTCTTTCTTTCTTTCTTTCTTTCTTGGCTCTTCTGACCATGCGTTGTGAACGCTGTTCGACATATGGCATGCGCGAAGCGAAGCCCCAGCCCGCGTCTCTTTCTGAAACTTGATTGGCAGCGCGTGTGGTTATGCAAGATAGTGGAAAAAAACGCGAAAGCCGGAATACCCAGAGAAATACCGCCCGTATAGTCTTATATTTGGTTACTTCCTCGCTGCGGACGTTGAGAAACGGACCTCTTTCCAGATATTATTGCGCTTGGGCAGGAATGTAGACGGTAAGGGGAGGAATGTGAAACAGGAAGCGAGATGAAAACGCTTACGCAAGCGCTGCCTCGAGCGCTTTTAGAGGGTGTGTTTTTTCTAACTTCCTTATATTCAGCACCCCCCCCCCCCCCCCCTATCTTCCCATTTTGCCCAAGCTTTTTTTCTTTCTTTCTGTTTATTATTATTATTATTATTATTATTATTATTATTATTATTATTCCATGTTGCTGCCTGTTGTGTTAATGGGAAATTCAGTAGTGCAAGGAGTAATAACAGCTGCTATGATAGTACCAGTGGTGATAGCAGTTGCGATAACCGTAGCGACAATATCAGTAGCCGGTTTTAGTATTACTAGCTTGTATTGAATAGTTATTTAGTTAACTGGTAGTAGTAGTAGTAGTATAGTAGTAGTAGTAGTAGTAGTAGGAACAACCAGCAAACTATTCTTTGCAACGGAGCTTGCCTAAGTACGGCGTACGTCTTCTGCCTCCTCGCTCGCGAATTTCCTCGCTGCAGAATACCGCCTCGACACTGCGCAAACGTGTACAGGTACACGCTGACAAGTGAATAGAAGACAGAAGCGAAGCGGATCGGTCACCCGAGAGAAACCGAAAGAAACGTCGGCGTTTCCTTCCAAAGGCTCGCCCGTTGTTCGTCGCACACGGCGCGACGACTAGCCGCCCACTGACGTCTCACTTTTCCGCGGGGCTCGCCTAAAGGATAAACGAAAAAAGAATGAAATAAAGAAAAAAAAAGTTGCAGCGTATAACGCACACGGGCTTACTTCATCCTTTTGGAATCTCTTGTCCACCTTCGCGAAGTCGACTTTGATCCTTTCTAAAGACACCAGACAAGAATACTAAATGGGGGGGAAGGGGCGTGTGTATTCGAATCCAGAATTTACTTTTTCGGAATCCTCGAATATTCGTTCGCATTTCGATGGGGGCGAAATGCGAAAACGCCCGTGTACTTACATTTAGGTGCACGTTGAAGAATCCTAGGTGGTCGAACTTCTCCTGGAGTCCCCTCCCTCCCCCCTCTACGGCGTGCCTCATAATCAGATCGTGGTTTCGGCACGTAAAACGCCATAATTCACTTCAATTCGTTCGCATATAACGAATAACGGTACTTATTTGAGACTCGAGGGGGAAATAGTGCTGTACTGCAGGACAGCTGTGAGGCTGCAGAGAGACGCCGAACGCCGTGGAACAGCCAAGAAGTTGTTTATAATATACAAGCCCCTCTGTTGACCGGATGTTAAGTTGTGAAAGACATTACACGCATGTGTCAAGCAATGTAAAAAAAAAAAAAAAAGAAAAGCGCCTTTCTTGCAAGACTTGCTCCACGCAAATATTGTAGTTCGCTGTCTGTTTAGAAATGACGTGATATTCGATTAGGAAATTTGACCATTCGAACAACCCCAATATTAAGTTGAGACGAATGAGTAAAATACTGTTCTCCAGTAGCGAAATTGTCACTCCTATACCGCAAGAAGAGGCTTTGCTTAGTGGAAAAGACGCAAAATACGAAACACTGGTGGCGAGGAGGTGCCATGGTCTTCACCAGCTAGCAATGACGTCATATATTATGGGAGTGGTTGTAATGTCTTTTTTTTTTTCAAGGTGAAGAAGTGCAATATTGTATCCTAAAGTAGTCATAAGAGGGAAAGTAACAAGTTTCGAGAACTACTACTGCTCCGACGTGGGCCACATGCAAGAAAATTATTCAAATACGTGACGTCAATCTGACATATCGGTGCTACGCTTCGGCACGCAATTCAAGAAGGAAAAGTTTGGCCTTCACTTTGTGCAACAACAACAACAACGACGACGACGACGACAACAACAACAACAACAACAACAACAACAACAACAACAACAACAACAACAACAACAACAACAACAACAACAACAACAACAACAACAACAACAACAACAATAATAATAATAATAATAAACGTTTTCCCGCCAAATTAATGAACATTAGAAAAGAAATTACCAGTTTGAAGTGATTCACTGTTGCTTTTTAGCGATATTTTAGAACCTTTTAGAATATGATCAGAAGCCATGACAAAAAGAAAACAAAATACGCTCTGACTTGAAGATTCGAATCGGCTGCCTTCCTAAAACAGTCATTCATAATAATTAATTAGAACACCGAGCAGGAATTCCTTTCTTTTTTCTTTCTCTATTTTCTATTTTTAAATCCATTTTCTCCAAACCGCCCAATTCTTGGCCGATCCCCCACGCGGTGGGTTTGTGTCATTTGTACAGAGGATAATCATCATCATTCAAGCGCGGTGCAAACGACATTTGTTCCCCGAACTTGGTCACAGTGGGATACGGTCACGTGTGTCGGATTACGCACTTCACGCTGAAGGGCCCCAGGTGGCGTAAGTTGCGTTCGGCACTCGGGGCCTTCTCCCTATAGCCTGCGGAAGTAAGGTCCTATCAGTCAATAAATGCTAGTGTTCTCAATTACTACCCGCGCGGTAGTCCAGCCCATTGGCTACGGCGTTGCGCAACTGAGCTCGCGAGGTCGCTGGTTCGAACCGGGCCACGGCGGTTGCATTCCGACTGGAGCAGAATGCCGTGCATTGGATGCACGTTAATGAACCCCAAGTAGTCAAAATTAATCCGCAGCTTCCCCGCACGGGCTGTACAATAGTGCATAATCGTAGACATTGCATGACAATAAAATTGTGACCTTTGTGGCGTTAAGCATTTCATGCGTGTTGCATATGGGATGAAGTAAACAAAATAGTACTGTAAATGTGTTCCCTTTCACAGTGAACCGTGCTGTACGTGAACAAGTTTGTAAACGACGGATAATGAGGGAAAAGGTTTTTTTTTCTTTCTTTTTCTTTTTTTTTTCGCTGCATATACACATGTAGCCCGAAATCGAGTTGCGCAACGCAAAAGTGCGTGCTCGACAATTGTAGCGCGCGTCGACGCCGCAAGGAAATTGGAAATACTTCGCTGCTGTCACGTGGTTTTCGAACTTTTGCTCCCCATTGTATACATCTACTGCGTCCTGGAAACGTCGAACAACGTCATGTAACGGCAAACGCGCCCGAGCGAGTTGGGGGGGGGGGGGGGGGTCGAAGGGGAGAGAGGAGAATTTCACAATCGTAGAGAAAGAAGTGTAAACGAGAAGAGAGAGAACGCGAAAGAAAGAGAGCCGTGGAATAGAAGAAAGCGTTTCCGGCCGTCTCACCTTAATGCCATCCCACGATGCCTGCGCTGCTCTTCGACGAGGCGGCATGCCGCTTTGTTGCCGGTCTTGGGCCGCGGTCCGCCTCTTCTCCTCCGATGCCGCGTGCCCGGGGTTGCGGCCCTCGCTGCAGCAAGTCACTCGCACCGCACGCCTTCACGCGCCGGAATCCTTTCGCAGAACCTCGTGTCGGCGGGCCCGTGCTGTCCAGTGCGCGGAGCGCGCGTGGTTTGACGCGGGTCGTCTTTCGGTCGCGGCGTGGCGCTGCTGTAGCTGCATGTTGGTGTTGCTCTGCCGTTTCCTCCTCTTCCACGCTCCTCCTTCCCGTTCTGCTCTCTGACGTTAGGCGCGAAAGCAGGTGGCGCCACTCGGCGTGCGGATTCCGACTGAGATGGTAGTTGCATCGGCTAACGGTTCGGCGCAGCTGTGGTGTTTTGCGGCTGCCGCCGCTGTGGAGGCATCTGGTGACCGATCTGCGAACCAGTGTAGTCTCGATACTTTCCTCCTCCCTTTCTGCGGGGCGCAAGAGTTGAGAAAGCTGGGCTTATTCGGTTTCCGGTTGAGCGAGAGAGAAATGGTAGTTGATGTCAACGAAGCGATGGCTTGGCGTGCTGCGCCGTATCGTTAGTGTAGAAGACGAATAATAATAATAATAATAATAATAATAATAATAATAATAATAATAATAATAATAATAATAATAATAATAGAAAACACATGCTTTGGTTGAGCCTAAACATTCTACTAGCGGAACTGCGCCAGCATCTCGAGCTTCTATCGTGCCAAGAAATTGACAATAATAATAAACGAATAAAGACACGTATGAGCCAAAACATAAAGACAGGATGTGTTCCCTGTTGCTCTCTCATCGCGCGTCCGTGCCCTCCCCCCTCCCCCGCCTAGCCTCCCCTTATTTTATTTTCTATCGAAGTTGTATTGTCTTACTTTTTTTTTTCGTTTTCATATTTTCATTGAGGCAGGTGTAACGTCTTTCCGTGTTTCTTTTTTTCCATAACTTCTCTTATCGTTCTTGTCCCTCTCTTCGCTGCCTCATTGTTCGTCCCTCTAACAAACCTGTCAATCCTTCGCAAATTTATTCATTGCCTCACTGTATGTGCTTATCTCTCTCTCTCTCTCCCTCGGCTTTCTCCCTCTCTCCATCGTTTCTGTAATGGGATGTGCGCTCATCGGGTCTTCGCTCTCTTGAGCCGAGCTGCGATGGCAGTGCTGCGAGGTTTCCGTTTGGTCGCGCGCTCGCGTGCTACCGGATGTGCAGGTTTGCGCGTTTCATCATTTGCATGAAGCTACATGCCACGTGGAACGTGTTCCTGGCGTTATCTTGTTCGGCGCCAGTGGTTCTTTTCATGCCGCACAATATGCGGACAGCATTTCTCCGGACAGCATTGAACCGGCTGCACTCCAGACCATTTTCGGAAATGAAGATATTTGGACCATTTACGTACGCGTCGATGGCACAGGAAGCCACGAAAGCTTTGTTGCAGCACCTCAAGTCGACAGGTCTTGGCGACTGTGTGTAGACTCGGTGGGAATTTTCAAGTGTGCGCGAAACTGTGCTCTATCTCCTCCTCTAGCTCTTTTCATGCCTATACTCCCTTCTCCCAGTGCAGGGTAGCAAACCGCACGTGCGTCTGGTTAACCTCCCTGCCTTTCCTCTCCTATTTCTCTCTCTCTCGTCCTGGTCGGAATAGATTCCACGGCTGAAGTTCTTGAAAGGGACATTAAAGAGGGAATTCGAGCCAAGCAGGGCTGACAATTAAGCTACGATTAGTTAAACTTTTCTAGTTACACTCCACTTCGAAGTCGGGATGGCGAAAAAGGTCGGCCCTGTCGTGAACTTCAGGCTCCGTAATTCGGAAAAAGAGGCAAAAGGCCGAAGGCGCGCGATGCCACTGGGCAACTCCCGCGCTTTCTTTCTTGTGATGGCACGTATTTTAACATATATTTTTGCTGGAAGTAATTTAGGCGTTTGTCGATAAGCACGGATTACCCTTAAGTTTGACGGAACCCAAGACTCGATCCAGTGACTTCTTAGAACTGCTTAGGCCATACACGGCGAAAACGAAATCACCCAAACACGCGGAAACTACATTGAAAGCTGTGACGTCACACTGGCATACCGGTGCTACGTAGCTTTAGGTGACAATTTCTAAAGGAAGCAACTTTGTGCTTCATTTTCGTCGCTGGTGACAACCATTTTCCGCCAAATTAATGGAAACACGTTCTTGAAAGGTTACTACTTTACCGGTCTAAATTGTTCCAGCGTTCAATCGAGCCTCCTGAAATTAAACCGTCGGCGTCAAGCGACGCCGCACTTAAGATACGTCGTAGACTTGTTGAAAAAAATATCTTTAAGGCCTCCCTAAACACACATCAATTTACGGGATACTTGAAAATCGCAGACGTGTATCTACGGCAGCAGCAGCGCAGCAGCGCCGGTAGCGCCATCTTGTTGGTGCCGACGCTTTAACGAACCTCGATTTAACGAATTTCGTGATGTAATGAACTCTTTTTTTTCCCGATCTTAGTTCTATTGAATTAACGAAACGTCGAATTAAGAAATTCGCGATAGAACGAAGTTTTTCGCTGCAAGTGCAACTTCGTTATATCGAGGTTCGACTATCTCGGTGCTTGAGTTGATGCCACCGTCACAAGATGACGCCAGTAACACTGCTGCGCACATCCGTTGTGTCTCCGTTGTTAAGGTATTCCGTAATACTGTGATGCGTTTTTACAGACAAGAGTTACGCACGGCACCGCAACCACGAGCACAGCCACTGCAGGTGATGATGATTATGATTCTATGGCATCCCCTTTGAAACGGTGCAGTCACCTAGCCTGCTTGATTTAATCAGTTATGCTGCACATGTTTTTATCTAGCATTTTTGTAAACATCTGCTTAATCTTTCTTCAATATCTACCTAGTGCCGTTATGAGTCTAAGAGATCCGGTCGTATCAATGTCTTCCCTGCCGTTCCCCCACCAATACTCTAAACGTCTCTCGCTTGTCTCGACTGCTGACCGGTTGATGCTTCCCTCCACTTTAAATCCAAGCGCTTCTGGAAGGTTTACGTTACCTACCGTGTATACACATACTGCCGCTCCTCGTGGCGAACCGGCGCGTACATCCTGATCATCCTGGCCGTGGCGGCTCGGGCGCACTGCTTTTCAGGGCCTTCTCGTTCGCCATCGGTGAAGCTCCTCGCTGGACGACGCCGCGTCGACAAATACGCGCGGACGGGATTTGCCCTGTCTATCTCGCCGGTCTTTATACTTTGCTGGCTTCTTTCCTGCCTGGCCAATTCGCAGTGACGGCTCGTCTAATGGAACCCCCTCGCCTTGGCGCGTATCTGTCGCTCCGTTCGTTGTTTGTCGCGCTCGCGTCCGAGCCAATGGATGGCGATCAGATCCGATTTTGTTTCTCCTGCCAAAGCTGGCTGGCCCCCTTGTTGCCTTAACGCGTTGTAGATGTGTGCGCTTGTCGACGAACGACCACTCGCGCGTGCATTTGTGCAGATAGAGGCCGTCTCTCGCAGCGCCCTGCGTCGCTTTGGAACGCTAAACCCAGTCAGCTGATCAATCGTATGGAAAGGGGGCTTGTTCCGACGGCGTCACGGCTTTCATGTTGTATGACCATTGGCACTCAGTGTTCGCGACTTTTTTTTTAGAGCGCATCTCTTAGGCGCTCGTTCCTGTGGCGAGCGTCGGCGTCCCTCGTAACCGAGTGAACGAGCGCAGCGAAGGGTGGAAGCGAACGAGGAGCGCAGCGGGAGATGAAAGACGGCGACAGCGAAGAGAGTGCGAGGAGGGAAGCGGAGGAGGAGGGTATGACGAAAGCGTGAAAAGAAAAGCGTAGTGCCGCGCAAGACGGGCTCCGCGGCGACGATGGCTACGAGATGGCGCCAGAATAGCGTGCATTGTCTGTATGGAAACAAAGCGCTGCATGAGCGGAGGTCTGTCTGCAGCGGCTGCTGTGAGTCGCGCGCACGCGTCACCCACGCGCTGCCTCTCGCGATCTCCCGATTAGCGAGGCAGTCGCGCCACACTTCGCACAGTCTGCAACGTGCCGCTCGAGACAGATTGTCCGCGCCAGCCAATATATCTCGAAATGAACACTTATAGAGCTGCGTTGAAATTTCGCATTAGGGAGTATCGTAATCGTCGATGAATTTTTTTCTTGACAAAGTCGCCTGGTTGCAGCCCAAAAGACTTCATCTTTAGCGAAATGTCGCTAAGTAATGATGATGATAATGACTTGTTCAGAATTTGTCTTATGTTTTAATTGTTACCAGACGGCCTGCTTATTATTTTTTAACTATAACTTTACTAAGGTGGCTGGAAGGTTTACATCATTACATTACCTGACTGATCCCTCCAATCGTCGTTCTCGGGTTTTTTGCTTGTTCGTTCTTCGAGCTATCCGAATCTGTTTTCATAACCGCGAACACCTACAGCAACGATGCTGTTTGCGCGCATGTAATGATTGGCCTATCACCCTTCCTGGTGGTCTCGAAGGCGCAATGCCATTGCTGTCCGGTCGGCCGCGTGGCAGTGCTTGCTTGGCGAGCGGAGATTGATGGCCGTCAGGGCTCGTTCGTCCCTGCAGCCGCGCGAGCGTGCCCCGCTTTATAGCTCGCGTCGTCGTAACCGCGCTATATCGCCGTCGGGAGGCCTCGGGGTGTGCAGTGCTCGCCCTGCGGCCTTCCGGCGATGTAGAGGCCTCGTGGTCAGCGGGCGTGTCGAGAATGGGAATGTATCACTCGGACCCGCTTTCACTCAAGCTCCCTTCACGAAGCTAGCCAGCATGGACGGATCGGCCTCGCTGGCCACCGCGATGCAGCTCAGCTTGCGGAACGCGCCTTTTATTTGGCGTGATGTCTTTAGCTGTCGATGGGGGCGGGTCGGGGAGTGGTTACCTAGAGTTACTGTATATGAGCACATACATGCGGTTACCGAGCATATATACGAACACATTCATGGGTCGTGTTTCGAATTTTCTCACCCTTAGCGGTGTCTTAATAACAGTGCCGTTGTGCCACTGATCACGAGATCGTGGGTTCGATTCCCGCATCCGCATTCTATAGGGGTGAAATACAAAAAAAAAAAAAAGACAGAAAAGAAAAAGAAGAAAAAATTCGGAGAACGTCGCTTCGGGCGTTTCTCGTAACGTAGGTGTCGCTTTGGTGCATCGAACTCACTCACTCACTCACTCACTCACTCACTCACTCACTCACTCACTCACTCACTCACTCACTCACTCACTCACTCACTCACTCACTCACTCACTCACTCACTCACTCACTCACTCACTCACTCACTCACTCACTCAATCAATCAATCAATCAATCAATCAATCAATCAATCAATCAATCAATCTGTTGAACAAAATGAATGCTTGACCTTCATTTAATTCCTAACCTCCCTGTCTTTCCTTTCTCTCTCCACTTTATTGGGTAATAATCTACCCTTTCCGATTATACGAGTACATAAAGAAAACGCCTTTTGCCATGAAATGATTGAAAGTAGGGTTTTGAACAAACACTTTGCGAATCCAGCCTGACTTAGCGGCTGTTTAGTCGTCTCTTTAAATAATGAGCTTTCAACCAGTATGAAGAGATCTCTAGTTTCTTCTAGCGAAGTGTCACACTCAAGCCTGCTCTACGCTTTCGCCGACGTTCGCCCTCCGCGCACCGCGCTCACTATCAAAGCCACCGCGGGCGCCCGGCTGTCGGCGACGAGACGGGTTTGAACCCCGCGATGCACCGCGGTGGGGCTTCTTCGTCGGGCCGCACGCAGCGTTTCGCTGATGCTCGGGAATTCGTGCCCTCCCACGCGTGCACCCACACACTCGGGCCACTCACCGTGCTTGTTTACGCGCAGCTGAACGTCGGCGAGTGCATGCTTCCCCGTCTAGCCTTGGCTGCGTTCCGTGCGGCTTTGTGCCAGAGCAGAGCTCTCCTTTCTCGGGACCTGTATATTTTACCGACGAGTTTTTTTTTTTTTTTTCCAGTTAAGCCGTGTTCCCTTTGTAGTCCTCAGTGCTGCCGACTGCATGCACGCCTTGTGCCGGCGGTATAACACTGCAAAATAATTTACACCCTTAAAAGTGAAAAAGGGTGTAAATTATCTTACAGTGAACCGCAGTTTAACTGGTGTATGTTTTTTAGAGCGGTGCATAATATGTTTACATTGCCAGCTTCAGGTGTTATACTTAATACAGTTTACATAACTGGCAGGTCATCTGTTACTACTGAGTCACATAGTTATATAAGTGACCGATCGCTAAAACAGTATATATGTATTAACTTTCTTCAATTTTCGTAGTATGAACTTGCTCACCTAGGGAAGCTGTTCTTAACAGTTGAATGTTTCTTTTTTTTTTCGTTTAAATGCAACAGGCCTCATTGGAATAGATTCAGTTGATGACGAAGATTTCAATTTTTTCATGCATTCATTTGCATAGCAGCTCTCGAGGTAAGAGTTTCTCTTACGCTCGCCGCGATGACGCCGTTGATTCCTATGGCTGAGCACGATTCCGTCACTAAAAAATTTTACACCCTTAAAAGTGAATAAGGTGTAAATATATCTATAACTCGCACCCTCCCGCCTTTCTGTGTGTAATGGTGTGAGTTATAGACAAATTTAAACCTTTTAAGGTGTAAAATTTACACTGCAGCTGCGGTCGGCGCGAACTCTCATAAGGGTGCGACGCAAAGTTGCTCGTATGCTTAGACGTAAGGCCACAATAAGGAACCCGCCGGATGGTCTAAATTAATCCGTAGACCCCCACTAAAGAAAAAAATATTAAATTCCGGGCTTCTGCCTGCCAGAACCGAGTTCTGATTAGGAGGCACGCTGAAGTGGGGGACTCCGGATTAATTTCAACCACCTGTGGTACATTAACGCGCACCGATATGCATGTACACGAACTTTTTTTTTTGCACTTTAAGTGCGGCTGGCGCGGCCGGTATCGAACCTCCGACCTCGAGCTCAGCAGTGCTACGCTATAGACACGCTATATACCACGGCGGGTCCCCTCACTACGACGTGCCTAGGACGCCCCGTGTGTTGCTTTGGGACGTTTGAGCTATGTAACTTGGTTTGATTTTAAAGCGACATCTTTAAGGGCCCCGTTATGCGGGTCGCCGGCGTTGACCGAGCGTCGACCGTGAGCGAAAATTGTCGACCAATCACAGCGCTGCGTTTCTACCAATCACAGAGCGGCGCACGCCGCGTGCGCCGCTTGGCTCCTTGCAGACACCCGATGGCGCTCGCCTCCGCGCGGCAGCGGCGGCGCCGGCTGTGGGGAAAGAAAAGAAAAAAGAACCAGAAAGCTCACCTTCGTGCATAGCGTTCGTCGCAAGCGTTTCCCGGTAAAAATTACGATTGTGTAAGCTGCAGTTGCCGGGAAGCCTGAGAAGCAGTCAGGGACCCTTTAATGCTATCGCGTTTTATTCTTAAAGGCGAAGCTTAAGCGTTTCCCCAAGTTTTATTTTATCTAAAGATTGCCTTTGCAGCCGAGTTAAAACACACCCGCTTATTCGTCCGGTTTCGGTCAACGCGAACGCGACATCCTTCATATCCTTCCAGACTGTGTACACCCACTGTGTGCTTCGACCTTGTGTGATAAGCTCGCCGAATCCCTTTGAAGCGGTTTTGAAATGTTGACAGGGCTTTGGGAGTGCGCTTGTGTGCAGACATTGCGCAAGCTTTGCAGAAGAGCCGATGATGTGGCTGTAACCGGACAGCAAAAAAAAAAAAAAAGAAGTTTGTCAAACAGTGCCGGCAGTTTGAAATTACATCTTTATTGTCTCCCCTTACAATAGCTTGAATTTAATAATAGGAAAAGAAAGGAAGCCCTTCTGATTGAGCAAGTATCAGCACAGAATCGGTCTTGCGAGTTTTGTAAACACATTCCCGCAAACGCACGAGAGCTAGTGAACGGAAGTTAACGAACAGAAAGAAGCCAAAGAATGAAGCAATGTGTTTCAGTAACTCTCCTACTGGGGAAAAAAAAAAAAAAAAAAAAAAAAACAAGACAGAGAGAGAGAGAGAGAGAGAGCTCGCCGCGAAGATGGACGATAGCGGTCGAGCGCTTCGCGAAACAAAATAGCGCGTGGTTGTTTTTCAACGACGCTACCGGAAAGGCGTAGTAATATATTTCCGCGCTCTCGCTGTCATCACCGCAAGGGTCAGTCTGACCAAGCGGCGTATATGCAGGAACGTTTGCCATTTCTGTCGAGGCGAATGAAACGCTGCCGCTCGGAAGGCGCGCCAACGTTGAGGAATGCGTTTAATTAAATGCGGTCCTTCCCGTCACGCGAACAGATATTCAGAATGTATACCGGATTTCTCGGAAACAACGGTTTGCTTCGCTCCCTTTCCCCCTCCTCTGTCTGGAGGGGCTTCACTGCTTGTGAAGAACAGGTACGTTCACGAGTATTAAAAGAGAATGAATAAGAATAATGAAAAGAAACACAGGGAGACTAACTTCCGCGTTATGGCGTACGCTTGGGAAAAGAAAAAGAAAACATTGTAGGGATGATTCCCGTTTCTTCTGTCATAACTGAAAACATTGCGTTCCTTTTACACTTACATTTGAAATCCCAGAAGAAAGAAATCCCCAGAAGAAAGAAACGTCCATATGCTGCTGCCGAGTGTGCAAACCGCGACACTGCGACGTCGTCGCGCACCTGGATGCCATCGTGTCGTCGTCGTTCAGTTAGTCGCGCCCTCTCGTGGTCATCTAGCCAGCCACCGCTGTTTTCAACGGCACTCGAGGTATTTTTTCTTCGAGCGGCTGTTCGCGGTATTTTTCTCCACAGCGAGTGCATGATAAACAAGAGTGCGCGCTGCTTTAAAAAACAAAAGAAAAAGTGAATGAGGTCATCCTGAGCTCCGCCACTCACAAATTTCTTTCTCGTTGACGCTCCCGCGGGCGCCCTCCGTATGTCTGCTGACGTCTATCGCATTGTGCCAAGTGTCCTCTCGCGCACGCATAGCCCCTCTCCCTCCCCCTCTGTTTCCCCCTCCTCCCTATTTTTTTTTTTTTATTTCTCGACTTCCACCTTTTTTTTTTTTTTTCTGGTTTCACTTATATTGATTTCTTTTTCTTCCTCCCGGTGTTGGGTCAGTGACGGGTTATTCTCGTCTAAGCCACTCGAGGCTTCCCACTATATCGTCGCCCTCACATGATCTGCATATTTATTTTGGACTGCTCGCGCTAACCTTTGAGTGTAGAAAAGCTGCAGAGACGCGGAGCCCTGTCCCGCTGCCCCATCTTGTTAGCGTGGTGAAGGGCGCACTTGAATGAGGAAAGACGTGGGGAAGCTCTTTATTCTAGCGCGGTCCTCGGTTTTCTGCGCACCTCAGCGGCCTTATTGCATTTCTGCGGTCTCGTTTAGGTTATTTTCTTTTTATTTCTCCGTTAGTTGACGGCAGCAGCCTTTTAATCCGTTTAGCCTTAACCGTTCTGTAGGATGAATGGAGGTGCTGCCATAGCGGGGTGCCGCAGTGGTCTTGTTTCCCTGGCTGCTGAAAAAACGAAATAAAAAAGAGAAAGTTGAACAAACTAAAAATAAACGAGACGCCAAGACTGAGAGGAAAACAGTATAGGAAGAAACGTATTCCCTATCACTGCCTATGTTTCGGGAATTTTATTCGTTTGTTTTCCAGCTTGCTAATAGACCTTAAAGTTTCTTGAATCTTGAATTTATTCTCTAGTCTTTCTTTGTATTATGTTGTACATTCAATGTCCACATATCGAAACCTTGCCTTCCGCCTGAGGCTTTCCTAATCGGCCCACTGCTAAGCTATTGATGTGTCCATTTTCGCTCTGAATCCTTTTCTTACCCACCGCAGTAGCCCGTAGCCATACCGTTTCACTGCTAAACACGAGGTCGCGGGATCGAATCCCGATCGCGGCAGCCGCATTTTGATGGGGTTGAAGTGAGAAAACGCTCGTTTACTTCAGATTTAGGTGCACGTTAGAGAACGCCAGTTGATCAAAATGAAATCCGCAGTACCCCCACTGCGCCGTGCTTCATTCACTTGCACGTAAAGCACCATAATGTATTTAACTTTAACCAACATATTTGTCTTGTTTGGATTAGTATTTTTTGTTAGGGTCGTCATCGTCACTGAATTTGCGTTTGTGCTCCTTTTGCCAAGAACGACTGGTCGTTGGCCGCAGCACCACGCGTATTGCTTGCTAAGTGCGCGTATGTTTTCCTTGCAATGCACGGAGGGCTTCGACATTAAATGACAACGTGTAATCGATACCCAAAACGACGGGTACTGAGGAAGTATAAGAGTGGGAACATGATCTGCCGATGTGTGCTCGCTACAGTTGTTCAAGAAGCAAATGTCTCGTGGCTTTTTTTTTTTTTTTGTTCATTTCAGTGAAAGAAGTGAGGACATCTAACGGGCTGGAACGCGAACCTTTAATATCGGTCAGCCGTACGCTAATTATAGTTATCTGAGTTTCTTCTTCTTGCACGTCCTCTTCTGCGTCCTCTTCTCGTCTTCCGGTTCCGCTACGGCCCTCACTATTTTGTTTACCGCTCCTGGGTCCCCGTCCTGGTCCTCTTCTGCACTAACTAATATTGTTTCTTTGCTTTGGCCAGTGTCCTTTTCTTCCTGTGTCCTTTCTTCCGCTTCCGGTTTGGTAATACTTCCTGTCGCTTCTGGCCCACTTTGCCTCATCCTTGTGTACTTTCACCTTCGTGTTCCAAGCGAACGTGCGATCTTTCTCGGCACCTCGGCTCTTTTACTTCCGTCGTTTCTGACGTCTCGCTTCCGGTTGGACACTTACTTCCTTGTTCTCCCTTCCCGTCGTGCCTTTGTTTACTATCTTGTCCCGCTTTGAGAGGCTGGAGTGCTGGAGCGAACGACTGCTCAACTTCCGGTGCGCCGCCATGCTAGTGTCGCCGTTCGTCATGGGGCAAGCAAAGTGCGAAGGCGCGTCACGTGACAATTTTGAAGCCTTTAATACATATACAGCCGTGAAGATGTAAACAAAGGCTCATGGGAAAAGATCCCTCACCGCGTAATAAGTAAGCTATAATCGCTGCCTCGTGTGTTGGAAGAAAGCGCGGTGTGTGTTGCGCTGGCCGATCGCGACGCGGACGTCCGCTAAGGGTGTGTTCACATTGGCGGTGAAAGCGGGCGAAAAACCAGGCGGCGAACGCGATCGGTCTGGAACCGATTTTCGCCGCGAGAGAAAAAAAAAAAAAAAAGCTTGCCTGGTGAGCAGGGCCAAGCTATCGGCTCAGGCCCACGGCATCCTGGACTAGGGACGCCGCCCACCTCGGACGATTTTAGCGTCTGCTCATTTCTCTAAATAAAGTTTATTCCTCCTCCTCCTTGCCGCTTTGCCGCAGCCAATCAGAATAGGAGGCGGAAGGAAGCGCTGTACTCGAATGTAAACTGAGCGTCTAGGTGTTAAAGCGATGCCTTTCATGGTGGAGACACACTTTGACTGAGTCTTCGCTATATTTCTTTTTTTTTCTTTTTTTTTTTTCAAAGCGCACTCGCCATGTTGGTTTGGCACGGTATGGTATAATGGCATGGTCGGGGGGAGTTGCCGTGGTTGCTCCTAACCGCTTTCTTCAGCGTTTAATCAGCCTAGTTTGTGTGTGTGTATATATGTCAGCTGTCCGCAAACAACGAAGAAGTGTTGCATGTCGCTATGAGCTGGTTGCTTTCAATAAAGGGTGCAGTGAATGTTCCGGTCCCTTTGCGACGTAGCACTGTATGGAAAGAAATGCCAATGACAGGCGCAAGAGTACCGTTGACTAATGAGAAGCATCGTACATACACTATTCCAACAACGAATAAGTGTCACCGCCAATAAAAAGAGTGAGGGTATACCCACATTCATTCAGTACAAAAGTGCGTGTTGCAATTTAAGCTTCAACTGCGAGTCAGCGCTTGCGCATGCTATCGTTACTTGCTTTCATCTGTTCGCTCTGTTCCGTCACGAATGATGATGATGAGTTATTGGCATCCCCTTCGAAAGGGACGGTGACAAATAGTCACCTAGCCAGCTTGAGCTAATCAATGATGACAATGATGATGATGATGATGATGATGATGATGATGATGATGATTTATTCGCATCTCCTTTCCAATGGGGAGGGGACAAATAGTCACCTAGCCTGCTTGAGTTAATCAGGTATGCTATGCTTACCTAGTACAAGTGCCTAGAGTTACTGTATATGCTACCAAAGGTAGCATATACGCGCGCAGGTCTGCAATCTTGCCTGTCAAGCAATCAAAGCTATGCGGCAAAGCCGCACTCCGTTCTTGCAGGCGGCTGAAGATAGAGAAGTGCCTAGATAGCAGCGTCGCCGTTTGGAGAGAGGCGGTACTATCGAGGCACCCTATATCACGAATGCCAGCGCTGGGCCACTGACCCGCGACGACCTCCAGCTACGCATTCACATGTGAACGTTCTTATACGTTCCAAGACGCACTCGGCACCGAACCGTCTGTCCACGCCTGACGCAGAGCACTTCCTTTCGTCGCTTCCCCGGAGACATCTAATGACTCCTGTAATTCGCTCAGGGCTTTTAGGCGCGCGCTTCTTTTCTATCCTTTTTTTTTCTTTCATCCACTAATTTGCGAAAATCACAGGCCCAGAATGAGGCGGCATCTTCGTCGTTAGGTCGTATCTTATAGAACATGAGCCGCGCGGAAACTGGAGGAGTCTCCGATTTTGAGAGCAGTACTTTCAACACATTTAAGAGGGCGCTTTGCGTATTTATGGAAGCGTGTCTGTCGTGCGTAGGCCCTTTTATGAAAACCCTGGTGATGTCGTGTCATTTAAATTTCCGGCTTTCCTCGAACGCAAATGGGCGAAGGGATGACAAAAAAAGAAAAAAAAAAGAAAAAAAAGAAAGAGAAAGACATTGCGTCCTGAGAAACAGCGCGCAACTTTTCTCTCTCTCTCTCTCTCTCTCTTTTATTTTGTTAATCCGTAGAAAAACTGTGTACTCTATGTCGCATCGTTGAAACGTTGTGTGCTGTACGCTGAGCGCTCGTTTGAAACGTTGCAGTTCGTCGGCGCTTGTTCTATACACTATTGCAAAAGCTACAACGAGAGCCCCTGCACCGCCAGTTTGAGCTTTAGATGCTAGACCGGCTGGCGCCGGATTATCTTTTCTTCGGATTAACGGATTAACTTTTCTTATCGCGCTTCGTTAATTGCGTGCAGTGGATGCTCGTTTGGAGGGAGGCCATTGAATAACCTGAGCGAATGACACCCTGGGGTGGTGGTGGTAAACATTTATTGTTCGTGAGCCTTATGTAACAAAACTACTTGTGAGGGGGCTCAGGAGCGCGTATAGGGTGGCCGAGAAATGACACCCTCTCGGCGGGAGGCGAAGTGGAGTGCGTTATGCTGCGCCCGACGAATTCCGCGCACTGTCTCGGAGGAACGAAAGCTGCAAGTGTGTATCGTACACACCGGTGGGCCCGTACATACTTGACAAGTGCCGGCCAAGATAAGCAGTGTAGAGAGAGAGAGAAAGAGATAGGGTGATATTTTCTTCAGAACGCGAGGGCATTCACTCCGTCGTGAGACCGGGCTACCGCAAAACTTTTAACGTCATTGGCCACTTGGAGTGTGGATACCTGTTTCTGGACGTAGAAGATCGATTAAATTAGTACAGAAACATCAGACGCCAGTTTAGAAGAAAAAAAAAAACGAGCAAATAAGCAACTAAACCATTTTAGCGTTTACACGCTGCGCGCGCTATATGTGTGGTACTTGGTCTCCCTCTCTCTCTCTCGTTGCATGGTACTTGGCGATCATGATGCGTCTTGTGAACTCTATGCAGTGAAATCAAGGCTGTAGCTCATGCCAGCCAGCCAATTAGGAACGATAGCAGGCTGTTTCAGAGGAGGAGGCCATCGTGCGTCGCTAATCCTCCCGTGTGATCCAGCCATTAAGCCGTCGTAGCTTAGGCGGATTAGTGGCGGACAACGGACCAGCGCCCTTCTCTCATATCCCTTGTCGATTGTTGTTTCAGCTAATCGATCCTTGTTGATTGGCTGAAACACCCTCTATAACCTTTCGCGGCGACACCCTGTCAGGTGTGCGCGTCGCCAGATATATACCGCGAACTCCTCTGCACGCAATTCGTCGCGCTGCGTATCCTGCGCGGGCGGCATCTCTCCTTCACCTCTGTCGCACCTCCTCTCCCTCTTTCTTCGTACCCTGTATAGAGATGAATAAGTAAGTAAATAAATAAATAAAATGAACGTTGCGAGCAACGACGACCCCGGGCGTCGTCGATCGTCTCTCGTTTCACCTATAGCGCGGGGCTCGAAGGAGGCGCGCATTGAGGCACCCTATAGTTTCGCCGCTGGAACAGCGCCTGTGCACTGCATGGCGCCTTTGGGTTTTCGCCGTTGCACGCTTGTAACTTCCAGCACGCTTCCACGTGTGTAGTAGCAACAGCGCACTCTCCGGCGCCTGCGGCCCGCTCATCTTTCCGGGCGCCGAATAGCTCCCACGGGTTACATTTTGCTCCGTGCGAAGACTACGCGTTCTCCGCGGTCTTTTGTTTGAGCGGTAATTGTTCTCCACTGTGTGCGAAACGGTGTTCTTTCGCCTATTTTGCGTTAGCTGCGTGTTTCTTCTTCGTTAACGCGTGGTCGTGGGCGAACGAAGCGGGGTTAGCTCGAGGGCTTTGCAGCGCCGTTGCTTCGTAAAGAGATCGGGTATATATATCCTGTGGTTACAGTGGTCGTCAGAAAAATTGCACCGTGTTGGTGCAATTGCGATGGTACGGTTTCTGGAGGAATCTGGAATATCAGGTAGAGTTACTGAATATGATTTTGGTATACGTTTCGGTCTGGTTGTATTTTGCCGATGTTACTCTAGTTCTTGTGGAATCGCACCTGTGTATTTTCGTTTGCGAGTTTCATAGTAACTTTGTGTTTCCGTGGCGTGTGTTCAGTGAAGTCTTGTGCTTGGAATGTGGAGCGGGGGTGCGCGAATAGTAACGTTTGAGACCGAATTGAATGCGAATTGAATAGTGTCAGGAGGGAATCGAATCCAGTATCGAGTAATTGTCGAATAGTTGTGGAATAATGAACACCCGTTTTCGCAGTTGGTAAAAAAAAAGTAAGTTGTCATGGTTTATGCATATTCTATGCACGCGGGGATGAAATTTATCGTACTTTTGTTCCCATTTCATATTTGCTTGTGCGCAGTTGATGTTCTGAAGTGTTCGATGACTACTCGAAAAATTATTTTATTTGCGAATATTAACTATTCGATTCGAAGACCGAATTGAATAGTATATCATTCGATTAGTTGTTCGAAAGTTTCGAATATTCGCACACCCCTGATGTCGAGAACACATGCGGGGCTTCATTTGCATCTGTTCAGGGATATTTGTTCTGTACGTGAGCTGAAGAACTGATGTCACAGCATGTTTTTTTTTTTCTTCGTGTAATCGTTACTTCTATAATTTTCATCGTTTTGAGCACAGTTATTGTGTCAGAGAAGAGAAGTAGATGGCGCCACCTACAGACACCTGCTAGGTAGTTACTGTATTTCCTCCCCAATGAGAAGCATATACAGGAACTCTAACACCAACATCTGCTTAAATACACGGCTTAAAGCAAATAATGAAAGGAGAGAGCGATCAGTAGTAAGAAAAGGCAGAGAAGTCGGCCTGGATTCCTTTGTAGCGCTAGATGGGCAGTGGGAAGAAATGGCTTCAAAAAGAAAAAAAAAATTCATGCGCAACAATAGACAGTTTTAGTATTGCGGAAATGGCACCACGCTAAACGCAATAAAATAGCGGGGTCAGACTGCGCATGCTCAGAACGCTATTTCAGTTTTGCGGGTAGCGTGCGTCCGCTATTTTTCAAATATAGCGGAGACGCTAAACGCTCGCTAAGTTTTTAGCGTTGCAAACATGGTGGCACCCTCGGCCCGAGTGCTTGACATGCAGGCTCGTTTCAAGGCTTGGCGTGGATCCACACGGCTAGTTTGGTTGTTGAGCTGCTCAGTTTGGTGCTTTGAATACTCGCAGCTGGATGGTTTTGCGCTTAGCGGCGCATCGTTGTCTTACGCTATACTAAAACTCTATCGAACAGCGTTCCGCAAAGATTTAGCGTGCGTAACACGCTAACGCTAACGCAAGCATTTTCCGCAATACTAAAAGTCTCTAATGTAACGCAAGTGTCGACGAAACCATATGATTCCATAGCCCATGGACCATAGTTACGCATCCATAGAACAGTGTCTTATCATTGTGATTTACCATAAGAATAGAGTCACAAAATTTTCTAGAGCATTTCGTGTTGATTGTGTACTACGGCGAGATGCTTGCGTAATAATAATAATAATAATAATAATAATAATAATAATAATAATAATAATAATAATAATAATAATAATAATAATAATAATAATAATAATGTAATTTTGATACGTGAAGATGAGGACAGGGCTAACCGGGGACTGTTGGTTAGCCGCCCGGAGTTGATTAAAGGGACACTTAAAAGAAGTTCTAGATAATTAATTTCCATCTGTATTGTACTTACACGCCTGAAATACGAGACTAATTTGTCTTACAGCATGCAGACTCTCCTTAAACTAGAATAAACGAAATATCAATGGAAACACTGCATGGTTATCATGCCGCGTTCAATTTCCCGCGCCGGCTCAATGTGACGCCACGAAGTGCGACAGTTTCTGCTTGGGTTGTAGCTAACTGCGTGTCAAGATTGATCACGCTGCATTGGAACAGTGGGCGAATACTCAGCCTGGGACCTTTCTCGGAGCTTCATCTGTTATCCGCTGCAGCGTATGGGTATACCGTGAGTCATTGATCTGAAAAAACAATTACGATGCGTCACGTTGTTGAATAATCGTGTCGTTCCGTGGGGCTGCGCGCCGCTGACGTATCGGTCGTGGGTCCGATCGGCCGCCCCCCAAACCGTGCTCCAGTGCTTCTTCGCTTTTGCTAATAAAATACCTCATGCCTACCCTCGCTGTGTTGTGTTTCGATGGCTTTTCGGCTATAAGGAGAAACATTGTCTCCGCCAAACTCCTTCGCGCTTAAGTGGGCTTTCACAAAGGACGCCGTTAATCTCTATAAAGCGTTCTTGGGCCATTCCCCGTGGGCAAGGAGGAAGGGGAAAAAAAAAAAAAGAAAAGATGCGAAGCTGCGCGCATACGGGGGAAAGAAAGACGCCCTGTTTTGTTTAACATCCCGCTTCTCCGTACTCTCGCGGGCTGATTGAATTACGAAGCAGCCCTTGCAACGACCACATTTCGTGATGTAGAGCGTCCAGCACACAAGGCTCCGTCTGTCTCGTCTATGCTGGCCGTCTATTCTCGCTACCGACCTGCGTTGCTTCCCAAGTCGCCGCAAACAACGACAAGCTGTTTCCCGCTTTCTCGCTTCCCGCAACCATCGAGCGTTTAGACCCGCGATAATTGTATATACTTGCTTTTTTTGTCTCACTGCAAAGAGCGACGCGGTGTCCTTGCGCAGTTTGTGACACATGCGTGGTATAGTGCGCGTCGAGCGACCGTATGGCTGTGTATACATACGCCGTCGTGGCTAGTTTACGGCGATTCTTTGCATCTCTACCTCCGCACGCGGCCGCGAGCCTTGTTTACCGGTGCTGGAGCCCTGGGAGGCCTTACCGAGGTGGTCTTTACGATCGTCCGGGGTGTGATAACGGCGCTGTTACGCACCGTAGACCGCGCATGCGCGACGCGTGGGCTGGGCCTGTATGTATACTCCCGTCCCACGAAATCCGTGCAGTGCACCGAAGGATAGGGCTCGCGTTCAGCCTATCAGTAACGAGAGCCATCTGCGCGTGGTTACAGAGAAATGGAAGAGGAGGGCCCGATCGCTAATTGCGTTCTGCAAATACTTTCCGGTTGTTTCAGTTAGGTCAGCGTCGCGCTGAAGACGATCTCAGAGGCGGGCAGTGGAATAGACCTTCTTCCGGTTCTCTGTTTTGGTTGGCTGACGCGACCCGTAGCTTCCTCTGCACTGTACGCAATTGGTGAGAAGGAGTACGGAGAGAGAGCGTAGCTGCGCGCGCGTGGAGTGAGGGACAGCGGGATGCCTTTACGCAAGAGGACGCAGTTGGCGACGCGTTTATTGTGAGCTTTGACATGCCCTATACCGTCCACCTTGCGCCCTTTTTTTTATGTACCTTTATGTACTTTGCCTAGTACGCCAAGAACTTGAATGCCCTCGTCAAGATAACAAAAGGCGAAAGGTTTTTCGAGAAGGAAGACCAGACAGATGTGGCGCTTCCCCACTACATCCGTCTGGTTTTCATCTTCCTATATACCAGCCGTCGTGCGAGTGGCGTTCAGCTTCTGAGCACGAGGCGTCATGGTCCGCATTCTTATCAGGGCGGGATGCAAAAACGCTTCCTTAATTGGATTTGGTCGGACGTTGACTGAGCCCAGGTGGTCAGTGGTAAAAAAATAATCTGGAGCTCACTCTGCCACGGCGCATATATTAATCCTGGTGTTTCTTTGCGACTTTAAAAGAACCTTGCACAAGTATGGTTGCAATGTGATGCAGACAAGGTAGGCGTGTTAATAAATTATTAAATAAATTTATCAATCAATGAATCTGAATCAATCAATCAATCAATCAATCAATCAATCAATCAATCAATCAATCGATCAATCAAAAGAGGGTTTGTAGCCAGAAGAACGTGTACCTGACCGGCAAATCTATTCGGAGAACGGGATTTGATTGGAAACGAAAGCTTGTTGCAGCATGTATACGCAGGTGCCCGTGGAATCGAAAGGTGCAGTGCGTAACTCTTTTCCTGACACCGATCACGCCGCTCACCTAAATTCTTGGTATTGAATCGTTTCCGCGCCCCTGATGAGTTGCAGTTTTACCGATGTTTCTGGCGCACACATTTTTGTGCCATGATCTCGCCAAGTGCGTGTACAATGTGCCTCTTAGTTTTCGCGCTGGTCATCGCCTCCTTCTTGGTTCACAATACAGTAAACAGCATTCTCCGGTCAGTCGTTCAACCGGCGACTCGGCACCGTCGAGTGTTGACGACTTGTTTTCAATGATCACATTCCCCCCCCATTCTTTGTGGCGTGCTCGGTCGCCACTGCCGCCCCCTTATCGTGCGCACATTCAGCATCGGAAAAGTTTTGTCGCAGGTCGGTCACCACCGGTTCAGCGATCGATGAGCGAAGTAACATTGCCCCCGAATCGCCTTTCTCCTCCAACGGCGTGTGTGTAGGAGGGCATCGGCGCGGCCGGTAACGTCTGTGCGGAGCCGTGCGTTGACAAACAGAGAGAACACCCTGCAGAGCCGCTGGTATCTCTCTGTTCCTTTATTTGTTGGCGACAGATGTCGATGGCCTAGCAGAATGGAACATACAAGCCGTCGCTATCTTCCTTTTCGGTCTTCTCGCCGACGCGTATCTTATCAGCTGCGTGTGGTCGCCTAGAAGATGAGAGACTATAAGCTGATGTTCTCGCCTTCCCTCTGGAAGCTTTTCCTTCCTATCGGGCCCCTTACTGGTCTCTCTCTCTCTCTCTCTCTCTGTGTACGTCACAAGGTTCGACCTTTGCACGCGTCACTCCAGGTTTGCCCTAATCTTCGCTTCTTCACAAGTGGCAGGGATGCAAGTCTGGACCGTTTCGCATATCTCCCCTCTAGACGAGCTCGGCTCGTTGTCTGCTTTGACGACCGCCTTTGACGACCGGTCGTCTCACTGGACAAGCCGAGGACCGTTTGATGATCTCGAAAACGGCGGGTACCTTGTCGTTGGCGTTGCTGGCGACGAAGCAGTGGCTCGCGCGACAGTGCGCGTGGTGGTCTGAGTGTCCGTGACTTTGGAACCTTGTGGCTCGCTCCGACACGGCTGGGTCTTCCGAAAGGACGTCGCCTACGAGTCCGGTGACAGCCGTGGAGCTTCCAGCGGTGTCGTTTTCGCGGAAGCTTTTTTTTTGCTAAGAAGTGGTGCGCTCGTTAGCTTGGCACTGGTTGAATGACCTTCTGGCATCTAAACTTTCTTTCGCCGCCGCCGAATTCCGGACAACTTCATTATAGAGAGTCCGCCGTGGAAGCACCTTCCCGTTGAACTCGTCTTTGGAGAAGACCACAAACTGGAGGTCCACGGACACAGTTTCTGTAGAGGCGTGTTGCGCTCTTGTTGGTCCGTGTTATTTGACGGTTTTGGTGGAGTTTCTCGCTGACTCGTCAGCGTTCCCAGTGGTGATATCAAAGAGGGAGTCCTGATGACTCGGGACACGGAAATGGCTACCACCTGCCAAGAACAGCAGTCTTCGATCGTTACGGCGGGAGTAGCTGGAAAGAAGAAAGCCGTCACGTTTGACGACGTACGTCCACTTTTCTTTTTTTTTTTCGTTCTTTCGTGTGTGGTCAGTTTGTCTGTACATTAGGAAAGTTTTCTTTGGTTTATTGTTTGTTAGTTTAGGATTACTTTAGCTACGCGAGCGAGTGACTCTGCTAGAAAATTAAGAAAAGGAGAATGTCCAAATTTTGCTGAATACAAGCAACTAAGAAACCCTGAACGTGGCGCTAAAGATGCGAAATTTTAGTCATGGCCGATTTATGCGCTCGAGCACCAGCACATCGTGTTACGTGGCTATCAAGTGATGAACGATTATGTATAGCGCGTTATTCCACGGATGTGTGTTCATTCTCTTTGATTCCAATGCACGTGGGTCTAATTAAACAGCGTATAGTTTGTGGGTTTGTAGTATGAATCGTTGATGAGGTGTTAGACATGCCCGACAATCTTCCTGCCGATGTGTTCATGTGTTTACATTGTGTTAGATGTCATGGACTCACGGTTTGAACTGCAGACGTCTTTTTTCCTAGCAGGCGTACTTTTTTTGTTCGCGTACTGTGTTTCTTGCTTGACGTGTCTTACCTGTTGCGTGTCGTGGATGCCTTGTGTGAATTTTCCTGTTACCCCCCCCCCCCCCCTCCCCCTCTTATTGTAATTCACGTGCCTGTATTAGACCCTTGCTTTGGATTGTCTGATTTAACCTCATAGTTCGATTAGCAGAGAGACATTGACGCGCCAGTGACATTAATACTTGAAAAAAGAAGAATGAAACATCGAAAGCGCAAAATTAGGCTGCCCAAACAATGAAGGACGTTAGCGTGGTGTCTAAATTAAACAAGTGTTGTGTCTTGACTTAGATGGTGTGTAGTTATTCAAACTGCATGGAGTATTCGATGAAACATGGAATGGCGGCCTCTTGTCCTGTGCCCGTATGATTGTGTTCGTGCGCCAGAATTTAACGTTGACGAACTTGTCAAGCCTTAAAACATACAAACGAGTGAAGTCAAATGTGTGGGTGAGTTGGTCGTGGTGATCCAGTCTCCTAACAAAGCTGGAAGAATACATGGCATGACGGAAGCGCTGACTCCCAACTGAGTTGCATTCGGTTAGTACGCGTTATTTGATACTGCTGGCCTCTATACTGTTTAAACTGGCTAGGTACAAGGCGAAATCCAAACGCAACGGTTATGTATACATGTACACGACTACTAGGAGTTTTAGGAAAACTAACATAGTCAAGTAATCGGAGAAAACCATGAGCTTTGTCCAGCTGAGTTTGCTAGAGCAGCCCCCCCTCCCCTCTGTAATACCCCTTGGGCCCTGAGGGTTTTGCAGTAAATAAATACTCCGGCCGTGGCACGCTATCGGCCGCCTACACTGTATACGACACAGCAGGGGGGGGGGGGGGGGGGGGTGTTCCGCGGTGTCGGAACAGCGCTTCCTTGAATAATCTACGCAGCCTCGCGTTGCGAAGGCGTAGGCGCTTTGTGCAACGGTGGTGCCGCCGTCACCTCCAGCCGCAAGCCCTTTGTTGTCACATGCGCGAACAATTAGGAGGCCTCCGTTGGCTTTCATGTATGCCGCCGTTACGCGGTCATGAGATTGCAGGTACACGTGGAGAGCATTTCCGGCGGATTGCGGCGTTATAGAAGAACACGGTTGTCACGGTGAATCCGGGCCAACAAGCTGATGGCGCCCTACCGGCCGCGGTGGCGCAGTAAGTGTGTATGGCGTTTGCTGAGAGCAAGGTCGGGGGTTCGATTGCCAGCCGCGGCGGATGCGTTTCGATGCGTCGAAACGCAAAACCGCTCGTGTACTCAGATTTAGGTGTGCGTTCACTGGTGGTTAAACATTTTTGCATGTTAGATGTTAAAAACCCAATCAATCAATCCATCAATCAATCAATCAGTTAGTCAGTCAGCAAAACATTCAATCAATCTCAAAAGAAGAACAAATGATACGCGGCATGGCCCGTCGGAAAAATGGCTCCGGATAAAGTAATGATCATAGCAGAATACCAGTTAGGGGAATTGGCGACGCAGAAACAGATAACAGCCACTCACAACAACAACAAACAAACAAACAAACAAACAAACAAACAAACAAACAAACAAACAAACAAACAAACAAACAAACAAACAAACAAGGATATATCTAACACAACTGACAGTAGAATGTGATTTGGCATTGTTTCACACGAAAAAAAGTGCGCCACGGTTTTCATCTTTTCGACAGTCCGCTAATAGATTTCCGCCTTCTTCTTTGCTTCTTCTCATTTGGTTTCGTTCTGTCATCTTATCGGACACGAGGATTAGCAATTGCGAGCTCTCCTATCTCCTCTTAGAGGCGCCGTGCTCCAAGGGGGTTTACAATAAATTGTGCGAACTAAAAAGACCTAAAACGAAACGGGCATATATATATATATATATATATATATATATATATATATATATATATATATATATATATATATATATATATCGACGCCACGTAACAGCAACATCTCCTCTACCTCTAAGCTTTCCCATCAAAAGTAGCAGTGCGGTGGCGAAACCGGTCGAGAAGCGAGAGCGGTTTCCGAAGCTTCAATCCTTTTCGAGATTTCCGTTCTTCTTTCGCCGGTATCACTTCGCCGTGTTCTTGTTTTGTTCCGTCTTAAAAGAAAAGTGCGCAGCTCAGCTTTCCTCCGCCGTATAGACGACCGTTGATGAACGAGAATTGATCGCCGCGCACAGGTCGGCATTTTCCGTCGCTCGATTTTCGTTTTTCTATATTTTTTTAAAATTTTGTTTTCAACTGGCGCGCCGAGAAGCCACCTGTCTTGCTTGCCGCGTTTCTCCTGTTTCTCTTCTTTTTCTTTTTCTCGCTTTTTTACTTGTTTATTTTTTCTTCTATGGGAGGGGGGAGGGGGGAGGCGAGGGTTGGTGCGTTGCGGTGGGAGGAGGGGTGGGGGGTGGAGGGGCCATGGACGTAGAGGCTGTATGGATCTGACTGAAGCACGGGAAAGCCATTTTCGGACCTCTCCGGAGCCCTTCGTTCGTGATTCTTTTGGAATTGTTTTTTTTTTTCCTTTTTGTTTTTGCTTCTTTCACGCCTTCGGCTTTGTTCCTGGCTTCGCCATGGATCCCTCGCAGGTATCGAAAACTCATCACGACCAATCGAAGGGGCCCGCGCGCTCCCCCGGATGGAGCTCCGCTGGTTCGTCTCGTCGGCTCTTCGAGTCTGCCGGGCTTTGCTGCGTGGCGTGCATATCTAGGCTGCGCAGGTGCGCGTTCCGCGCCTTGCCAGATGCGTACGCGTGGATGACCAAAAAGTATTTGCTGTGACCAGAGGTTCTGCGAAAAAAAAAAAATCTATATTACGATGCGAGCAAATGACCTGAAACTCAATTAAGTTAGTCAGCGCCTGTCCTGTCTGTCTTTCTTGTCTCGCTTTTCTTTTTTCGCGCTGTTTCTCCGTAATGAAGCCATACCAACGAGATCAAGTTCAGACCCTTTCAATTAAGTTCAGCAGCATCGGGAGAAATCGGGAGGATATCGCAGTGATTCTGACGTCCTCACCATTTTTTTTGTCCGTTTTTTTTTTTTGTGCGCTGCTTGACGAAATAATGAATTACCAACTATATAGTCCATCAGTACCTGTTAAGCTGAAACTGATGACTGCAATGCAGACTTGGTATTTGCAAACATCGCAGTGCATTCGTCAGACTCGGGCTTTCCAGTCTGAGTTGCCGAGAATTTCGCGTTCTTTTTCTTTCTTTCTTTTTTTTTTTTTCGCAAAGCTACTGGTCCGCGTACTTTTCATCACGGATATGGGTACAGCGGTTCGGTCTTTCTTCGCGCTCTTCTTGAAGTCCTGGCTTCGACTGCATTGTCGCGTGCACCGCTCGGATGGCGAGTTCTAGCTGGCTTCCGGTCCCCCGCAATGACCGCGACGGCAGCGTGTATGTAGTTGGTATGTTAGAGCTATCTTTCGCCATACACGCCGCGAAAAAGGTTATCTCCCTCGCTTTCTGCGGGGCGCGATATATCGGGTCTCCCAGAATGGCTAGATGTGCGCCGCGTGTGCTTTATCGACGCCGGCGCCGCAAAAACAACCGCACAAACATACGAAACAATGAAAACCAACGAAGATAGCGACGTGATGATATATATGTAATACGTGTACGCCACACATCTCGCGCAGATGCCGCAAATCACGCTCGAAACGCCATTACCTCTTGCCCTTTCCTCCACTTCTTGTTCATTGCCCGCTGCGCCTGGGTTCTTTATCTCTCTCATTCTCTTTCTCTCCGTTTACGTTGTTGTTTTGTTTTGCGATTGCGTGCCCGTATTGTGCGAGGGCTCTTTTATCTCCGGGTATCGAGGCGAAGACGGTTGGAAAAAAAGGGTTCGGAGGGAAGGGTGGCTGTCACGAGAACCGGGCTTGCCATAAATATGACCGGGTGTCATCGATTAGCCGGTGAGGGTATAGAACGGGGGGCTGGCCGTGGAGATAATTGGAGAGGACTCGTTCGTGTGGCTTGTTTGCCTTCGCTCCTTTTTTCGGATCCGGACGCCGGAACTTCTCTCGTTTCTTGCTGGTGTGCGTCATGTGTGTGCTGACGGTTATCGTCTTTCCGTGCGGGGCTGGTTTCGTTCGTCCAGTGCTGTTTCCTTCTTCGTCTTTTCTATCTTTTTTAGCGATAGTGCTGATTGTTATCGGTATTGTGATGGATATGACGTCCGCGCGGTTGCACACACGCACGCGCGCGCGCTAGTGACATCATCGATGAGGTGCGCAGCTTCAAGCTTCGGCTGAAGTTCACACTGCACAGAAGCAACGTTTAATTTCGCGCTTGAAGTTTTTAACGCTGTGTCGCGGGATTCAATAAAAAATAAAAAATAAAACATTTGGGGTGGGGGGCTGGGGGGGTGTTACGTGCCAAGACCACGATATGATTATGAGGCACACCGTAGTGGGAGACTCCGGAATAATTTTTGACCACTTGGGATTTTTTAACGTGCACACAATGCACGGTACACCGGCGTCTTTGCATTTCGTCCCCATCGAAATGCGGCCGCCGCGGCTGGGATTCGATACCGCCTCCTCAGGCTTAATAATTAAGCCCATATGTGGCGGGGCTCTTTTTGATTTTACGATAGCGTTCTGTTTTTATTCTCGTAGAATTTTATGTGAAGGGAGTGGGTGCGGAATAAAGATTGAATGATTTGATTGATTGATCGATCGATCGATCGATCGGCTGATTGTCGTTGTTATTTGCTGCTACAATCGCAGTACTCGGCGCCGCGCTCGCTGTTGCACGCGAGGGCCGGACTGTCACTGTTAAGAAAACTATTCAAAGCAACGGCTCCAACATTCACACTTAGCAACGGCCGGAAACATTAGCCGCACTGACGTTTGGAGTTGCTGTTACAGGTGTCCTTCCTACTATAACAGCAACGCCAAATTCCAATGATTCTCTCTTTCTCTTCTCTCTCTCTCTCTCGCACGCACGCACGCACGCACGCACGCACGCACGCACGCACGCACGCACGCACGCACGCACGCACACACACACACACACGCACACGCACACGCACACACGCACACACGCACACGCACACGCACACGCACACACGCACACACACACACGCACACACACACACACGCACGCGCGCGCGCGCGCGGACGGACGGACGGACGGAATGGTTAGATGGATTTATCTGATAGATATATAGATAGGAAGGAAGGACAGGTGCACGCGATCGGAAATAGGGAAGGCAGCCATATTGCTGGCTAGCGGCGCTGGGCATCGAGACACCCTATTGCCGGCTGATGATCAGCGCAGCCTCGCGCTTGCTTGCCACACGAATGATACATACGCGAACTCTCGTTCGACTGCGTACATATCTTAGCGCCAAGAGCTTGTCGTGTAGCAGCCTTTCGACCTCTGCCTGGCGCCTTCAAAATATACACAAGTCAGCCGCAGCGAAAACCCTCGGAGTCTCTTTCGCACTGCTTCGCCTCGCAGTATACACAAATTCCCAACGATCGCCAACACTAAAGAGGCTGCGGCAGCGGTGGCAGCGCGCCTTCAGCGGCCGCGCGCGAATCGATTCTGGAAACTTGGAACGGCGAGGTCTAATGAGCGGCGCGCGGCGTTGGCCGGTGGTCTGCTCTTCCATCGCGAAGCCTTTTGGCTAACGAAGCGCGCAGGCAGGCGAGAGCTCTGCAGTTGGCGATAATACGTATAACAATGATGCCCCGAGCACATTCTGCCGAGTACAGAGACTGGGGAATGAATATCGGGATATACTCTCGGAAGCGTGACTTTCGCGTAGGGAATGAATATCTCTGGCATGCAGTCTTCCGCGTCTTTCTTTGCGGTGACGCTGTCTCTCTAGAGATTAAATTTTCCTTGTTATTTTTTCTACGAAAGTAGTTAAAAGCTCGAAATATGGTTTGCTCTGGCCGTTCGGTTGCGCCGCGTCATACGCCGTCGTGCGGTGATTCAAGCATCGTTTAATTAGTATACAGGAGACGTATATACCCTATGCACTATTTTACTGAGACGGCATTTAAGAGCTCGGAAGAGTTTCATGGGCTAGTTGGTTAACGTTTAACGGGGACGTAACTATACTCAAGATCAGCGACGCCGATTGTTTAATCGTGAATACTTTTGTACTGAACAAACATATTATGTAGTAGCGCTCTATATGCATCTCCGAAATCTAATTATACAACTTAATATCTGATAAGGCAGTGGGACATGAAGCGCAATTAATTCAGGAAATCGCTTTGTTTCAAGGCTTCGCTTTGTGATTGCTTTTTGCATTAGTACTTCAACTGGGCCTAGCTTGTATACGACATCAGCCGCTTTACTGCGCTGGTATTTTGTACAAGAAACAGTGTTTGTTCGTCGTCGTTGGTTGTGGTGCCCTCTTTTGCAAAATATCAGCGCTGCAAATCGAGCGAATGTCTGCCTTTTTTTTTTTAATCCTTCCTTGTGGTCCCCCTTGGCGTCCGTCCTCGTATTGTGGTTCACGTGTTTCGTTTGTTTCGTCCGCTTCCGAGCTTGTTGACGTCTTCGTCGTCCGCGTGCCGCGAAAACTGCGTCAAGAAAGTCGTCTGCAGTATAACGGCATAGCGCTCAGTTTGGTGCCGATTGAAGCGCACTGCAATAGCTAGTCGGTCGCAGAAACCGCGCAGAGTCACTCATTGTAGGCCGCACCTAGGGGGGCCCTGAAACAGCCTTTTATCTATCCTGCAAGGCGCTCCACCGATGGATGTGGCCACGCGAGGGAGGTGGCCAAGATCACAGACGTCGCATCAGTACAAAGAATTTCTGGCGCCGACCTTAACTGACGTTTAACGATGCTTCTTTTTTCTTTTTCTTAAAAATTTTGCATTGTTGCCAGGTTTCATGTCAATTCCTCTTTCTTTCTTTCTTTCTTTCTTTCTTTCTTTCTTTCTTTCTTTCTTCTTTCTTTCTTTCTTTCTTTCTTTCTTTCTTTCTTTCTTTCTTTCTTTCTTCAGTTGTAGTATGAAGCAAGTTGCAACAGCTTTTATTTGCAAGACGAAATTACGAAAAACCACCCTATAGGCATCTTCCTGATGGGTGTATTACTACTACTACTACTACTACTACTACTACTACTACTACTAACGACTCTACTCTTCCTCTTCGTCCTGCTCCTCTACACTCGTCGTTCTCCGCTGTCAACTTGATTCCTTCGTTGAGGATGTCACTTCGACAAGCAGCCGAAACTAGTATCGAGATGTTATAGAAGGTTCTTCACCCAATAGCACCGGCCGTTCGTCCGTAGACAAGAGTCGGCACGGTGATATTAGGGATCCTGCACGTCCTTCCTTCGCGCGGCACACGTACACTGTCCAAGGAGGACGACAGGTCCGAGAGGCGTTTCAGGGGCCCCCCTGGGCTTAACGTGTGATACACGAAAGTTTCGACAGAAGCTAGCGTCTAAGTTGACACTGATGCCTGTATTGGTGCTTGTATACTGAATGGAAACCGCTTGTCTCGTGTGCGTGTGTCGTACGACTGCAGTGGCTCCGGAGCGACGACGGGAAGTACGCTGTGCTCCAGGACGTGCTGCTCACCGACGACGAGTGTGAGTGACTATACATTAAGTATACACGTGTGGCCGCTTTACTGATTCTTACCATTCGAGTTCTTCCGTAGCATAGAGCACGTGTACTGCGGATAGTGTTAACGTTATTTCGCAGACGCAGCTTCCCACCGTGCTAGTACATGGCGACCACGATGACGTCAGTGCACTTATTATCATACGTTGTTTCGCTTTTTTGACGGTGACCGTTTGATCCACATCACTGTTGTGAATTTGTTGTCGGTCGACGCAAAAAATGACGCGCCTGTCGTGATGTCACGTTTCTTGCTTACTCAGCTTCTAGACGTGCCGGTGTCCTAATAGGGCAGCCATGGTGACGTCATTGCAAACAGACGCGTTCGTGAGCGCCGGCACGAGCTATCGTGACGCCGGGGCAGCTGAAGCTTTTTTTTTTTTTTTTTTGTATGTGTCGCACGACTCACCTAGAAAAGAAAAGCCAAGTGCTCCTTCGCAATAATGACGTTGTTGTCGATGCGTTTACGCTTGAAGATTAGGCGGAACGTGATAACTTATTTCTACAATACTGTAGAGATTCCTAGCACAGCGTGACCGCTCTATCGTTGCTGCTATTGCTTCTCCAGCGGCAGGTAATATCGGTATCGTACAGTCGGCCACAAAAACTTGAGACACAGGATTTACGAAATGTCTGAATTCCCGCGAAGTCCGTGCACGTAGGCTCTAATTGAAAGTTTCAGCATGCAGCAGCCTGTGCGACCTAGCTTCGCAGTGATCCGATAAATTAAGAGCGTCGTGCTTTAACGGAGCAGACATTCACATTTGGCGTGGAAACCGCTTCCCGAAAGCTTTCGTTGCCTACTGTACACGTGCACAGCACATCGGTAAAGCTCTGCTAAAGCGTTCCACATACCCCACGTTTCCGTGCTAACATATAACGGGTCCCTATATACGCTTAACGGACGACTTGTTTCAACTAAGCTGTGTTGTTTGAACGGTTCGCAACTGTTTGCGCGAGCGAAGCTGGCGAGGGATTTAGTTCACGAGACGTTTATTTTCTGACTGGCCGCGCCGATACAAAAGGAGGAGAGGAGAATAGCACCGTTTCTCTTCTTCAGCGAAGTTGCCTAAGCAGGCACGGCGATCTGGAACACTGCATCCCGTCCAAATGGTGTTTTTGTAATGTAAAGAAGCTCACTTGAGCCGTCTCTTTCTCTTTCATTTGTCTTCTTTCGGAGAATGTGATTACTTCCGCCAGAAAGCACGAAGATAATGCGGGATCGCATCTGTTTGACTAAGGGGGGACTCGAGCGGAGAATTCCTTGACTGTATAGAAAGCAGGAAAAATAATAACTTGGATAACGAAGTAAAAGCAATGGGTTCGGTAAGAGATGTTTTGTACTTTTGAGAGCATCGTGACCTTTCCTTAGCACTTTTGGATATAGGACGCTAAAAGAAGGGAAGAAAAAAAAAAAAAGAACGAACGAATAAAGTGGAAATGCAAGAACAGAGACAGTGCACAGATAGCGCTCTGCTCACTTTTTTATTTTTAAGTACTTTCGGCAGTTTATATAAAACCTACTTTCTTGCGTTCATTTTGCTTTTGCTACCAAGTGACACAGCTATACTAAGCCTATATTCCAATTCTATCTTCAAAGAGGTTGGGAAGGACTGATAGTTCCTTGAAGACAGTCTTTGTCGCCAGACTGCCCCGTTTTAACGAGAAGAACGCCTTCCTTTCTTTTCTTTCTTTTTCGGAAGGGCCGAGATCTTCAGGAAACAAAGTAAGACTGAGAGAAGGATATGGCACACGAGTAAAGGCTAGACGAGGTGAGGACGCAACTGCCGCAAACTGGCAATTTCGCAGCACTTCCCGATAAATAGAGAGATAAAAGTCCAAGTACTTCGTGCGACTGCCAGACCCTTCGGAAGAAAGAAGGTGAAGTGAAACTGCTCAAAACTCTTACTTGTTTGTTAAGCGTTTATGCCTATACGTTCTAGGTACCATGCGGATATATATATATATATATATATATATATATATATATATATATATATATATATATATATATAATTCTCAGTGGGAACGGAGTCCCAACTGAGAAAGTAAACTGCATCGCGGAGCCATTTACGTATAGTCTCCTCCGGGAAAATTCTCAGAAATGGAAAAGCGTCGAAAGGAAAATTCGATAAGCAGCCAACGACTGCGGTGCATGTTGAAGAAGTAAAAGAGCGCAGAGGGTGCGGCTTGTTCAGCTCTGCCGCCTTGGGCTTCGATGAAGGGCAACAGCTTTGCCAGCGCGAAACCCGTGAAAACCGGTAATCCAGTTTGAAGACCCCCAGTCGCCAGTTTGTGGCGCTCAATCTGATCGCCGATGATCGGCGAAGGTTGTGTGCGAGGAAATCTGCGGTGCCACCTCTTCTTGTACTTTGTTCGTGTCTTCAAACTCTTCGAAGTTTTTAGAATTTTTAAAGGTGCCGTTCTTGCGCGAGCTTTCTTTCGGTGTCTCAGCGGTGGTATACACAGAAGTCTGAAGAGTGCGAAAAATTCCTACGGCACCGGTGCATTAACGCGTTACATATTTGATAGGTTACAGATGCAGATAGTGTGGCGCATCTCATTTGTCGATGCTGGGAGAAAGAGTGCTTGGCAATCAGCCTAATGAGGTCGCGCGTGTAGAGCTACGCATGTCAAGGCGTGCGTAGACAAGCGTAGTTTACCGATTTGTGCCATACTAATTTCTTTCGTTCTCTCTTTTCGTTATCTGCTATCGTAGTGTTGTGCGGTTTTCTGCCCTCTTTTTGGACTCCCGCGGGGCTTATTGCGTGCTGTCAGTTCATCACTTTCTTCCGATCTTTCTTTCCTTCGCTCGTCTACAGTTTCTCGTAGTTGTCTTTTCGTGTTGCGCATGGACCGAAAGCCGATTAGCATCGCTTTCGGTGGCGTGGGTACACTGATGCGCCCTTGCGACTCGAGTCACACTGTTATAATTGATTGGCGTATTGATTACCCGTACGGATAATGCAGTACGGTAGGAAGCCGCCATACGGGGTGCACATCTACTGTCTGCCGACTGGATAGATTTGCCGTACCGCGCTCGCATGTTTTTTTGATATTTTTTTATAAGATCGCGCGCAATATATAGAACGTTTAGAACGACCCCTTGCCGACAGTCGGAGATGACAACGAAGCGGTTCCTTAGAATTGCGAATAAAATGACTCTTCGTTTGAAAAATGCGTGTGCCGAGGCTATCTATTTCGACCCATGGAACAGAACAGATAGCATTCTCTCCCTGATGGTCGGAATTGGCTCGTCGACATGTGTCCGGCATCGATTTGTACCGGGCGATATATGGTATTGCATTTCGATTGCAGTGTTTGATCCGCTTACCCCGAGTCAGCTATACCGTCACGGATATAGGCGATGGCGCGAGTGTATATATATTTATACTGTCCGGCTGGAACACTAGAAAAGAACCGTAGAAAAGCGTATATTGTGCGCCTTAGCTTAAGCCAGAGACAGACCGGGGGCTCGCAACGCTGGCGCGAAAACGCGCACTATAGGGAAGACCGTGTAAGCCTAGAAGCGAGGCCGACGACTGCTGCGTTGAGAAATGCGGCCCTCTTCGCTGGTGCACATGAAGGATACGCTTTCGCTGGCTCGGAAAAAGGCCGTTGGCCGCTGCTATCACGAGCGTCCAGCACGCCTCCTGCTGGTATAGCTGTTTGCGCTGCTGGTGCTTAACTATGATTGACGATGACGCTGTCGGCAGCGGCAACAGTGCGCTGTCTCTCTCTCTCTCTCGGATGGCACAATCCCGCTGTTCGTCTATAGCTTCCCTATGCTCCCTAACGTGTGCCTAGCGCCCCCTCATGGTGACGCGCGGCTCCGTCCTCCGCATCCCCTATTACGTTCCTTATCGTTTCATTTGCCACGTTCCCTTTTACGTACACTCTCTTTCCAAAGCTTTGTTCTCAACTCTCTCTTTCCGCATGCTTCCTCACATCAGCAAATTCCCCTCGGTGGTCGCCGTTCATCCCCTTTCGGTGTTCATATCCTCCCCTCCTTCCCATGCTCCCTACTGTATTCCCTAACCCGCTTTATATATGGACTGCTGCTTTCGAAATCCGGTTGCTACATGTCCTCACCCTGCCGGTTTTTTCCCCTTTCGTACGCGCGTTTTCTTTCGCATCCAGATATTGCTTTCCCGTCTCTTTATTGCGAATTTCGTGTAGCGTGGTGAAAACTTTGCGCGTACTCTTTCCTCCACTTCCCTAAACTTTTAAGCGTCATTTCTCACATCTCTCGTGGCGCGAAGTTCTCTTTCTCCAATATTTCCCGCAACGCTGCGTCGTGAGTTCAGGAAGTGTTCCCTATATATGCGCGGCCCGTCATCGCCCCCCCCCCCCCCCCCCCCGTCGTACGCAAAGTACCACGCGACGGTGGTTAGAGAGTTTTTCCGCAGAGCTGCGGGTAATTGCCGTTCGCGCTTCGCATGCCAATTTATCACCGCCCTTAATTTCATCACCGCCGGAGCCTCTTCTTCTTCTTTAGTTCTTGACTTCGCGCCGTCCTAGTCTTTCGTAAAGAGGGAACACCGAGGAGCAGCGTCGTCATCTTGCCCGTCCTCTTTTTCATCCATAACATTAATGTAGACGGGTACTCAGCCCCCGTTATTGACCCGTCCTTTCTCGTCCGATTTCTTCATTTTTCCTTGTTTCTTTCGTCTCGCTCTGTTCATTCACCCCGTGGTTCCTTGAAGTGAAAATGAACTGACGAGTTTTCGTCATTGTGTACTACTGAAGGCCTCCGCATTCGTTCCCTAAAAATGTGAGCTAGTAGTAATTATTAGAGTAGCAGTAATGCTGCGTACGCGCTGCATGTAGGAGTAGAAAGCCGTTGGGCGAGAAAAAAAAAAGGATCCTTAATTTTTTTTTCTCATAGTGAACCGCATTTCTTTGACACGGTGTCCTCTAAGTCCGACTACACCTCGTTCCGGTGCCGTCATTGTCTTCGGACGGCGAGATAAGAGCGTCGCCGAAACCCCATCATCGAGCTGGGCTCTTGCTTTCGCCCCCTTTTTTCTTCTCGATGCGCGCCGCTGTTGTACTCGGGTCCCTTCCTTCCCTCGCTTCCCGTTTCTCCACTCCGCTCTCGCTGTGCGCAGCACTGCAGTCGACCGGCGCCGACGCGTTATAGAAGTAGAGGAGGAAAAAGAAGTGAGGTGGGGGAAGGAGGGGGGGGGGTACCCATCGGGTCGAGGCCTAGCTTCGTCGCCGCTGGCGCCTTCTTCGGCCGCAGGGGCGCGCCGTTCTAGGGAAAGTGGGAGGAGAGGAGAGGGAGTATACCGTGTAGGGCGCCGTATCTCTAGGCCAAAAGGAGTTTCTTTTTTTTTTTGCGATGTGAACCCGGAGGGTCGTTTGGGGATCCGCCTTGGTTCTGGTGAACCTCCACCCCTGACTTCTCCCTTTCGCGCACTTCCTTTTCGTCCCCATCGACCCCTTGTGCCCCTTCCCTCTCTCCGCACTGCACGATGGAGCGCATTACGCGCAACGCGCAAGACTGGCTCGAATGCGTTGCCATCTCGCGTTCACGAACGCGCACGAACACACACACACACACACACACACACACACACACACACACACACACACACACACACACACACACACACACACACACACACACACACACACACACACACACACACACACACACACACACACACGGACAAACGCACACGCACGCACGTGTAGGGAGTAGGGAGAAAGAGGGAATGGACCCGGGTGCCCGCAGTGCACTGCTCGCACTCGCGTATCGCTCGCGTCCTCCTCACTTGAATCGCCGGCCTTTCACTCTTCCCGTTGCGCGTATCGTCGGCGTACTTCCTTATGGCTCCCTTTTTTCATCCCTGATGCCCCAGAAAAGGGAAGGGTGCGGGCTGCGCGCTCTTCCCAGCTTTCCCAGCTGGTGCTTCTTGCCTCCGCGAAGGATCTGGCTGAGATTACGCAGGGCGGACGCGGTGCAAGGGCGCGGGAGTCGTGTGTGAGTTACGGGCAGCGTACGTCTTCCCCAGTTTTTTTCCTCGTGCCGGTGTTTTTTTTTTTCTTTTTTTGCGCCCGAACGCTTCGTTTCATACCCGAGGCGTCCGTCTTGACTGTCTTGACTAGAACCTCGTTATAAAGGCACGACGTTTGCAACATCGCGACCGCTGGTGAATTCGCGACATCCCTCTTATACTGCGTAAGTGCGTGCCCCTGGTTTGGCGTATTATTCTGGAATCCGTGTTACGTGCTTTCTTTCTATGAATATGCTGTCACTAAGCCGCTTTGCTTGTTTCATTTTTTTCCCTCACGTTTCTTGGAGATGCTATTAAATTGGCAATGATAATTATTGCATTTTTTTCGTTATCCTACCTTGGCAGAAAAAAGACGCCGGATATGCCCTTCTGTCACGGTGTACACATTTGTGGACGCGACTTATTCTCCCCATTTCTGTGCAGTTGTGGCAAGGAATAAACTACAAAAATTAAGCTTAGGGTAAATTGAACGTTATGCTTACTTCAAGTACCTTCACTGCTTTACCAATAATTAACTTGTGCAAGTAATTTGCGCTAGTGACTCAATTCTGTTTTTTATGAAGAAACGTATCATTACTGAATGCACAATAATTAGATACCTAATCGCTCTGTAATTACGGTGACTCATAAAAAAAAGCAGAAAGAGTCGTTCTACCACCTTGACTTGCTCTATAATGGCGTCTGCCGCTTCTTGGCATAACATTATGTAAATTTCATGCATTTATCGACAGTTGGGTCATAATTCCTGACTGAAGGGGATATGAAAGACCTATTTGTCGCGACCCAGAATTGCGCCTTGCATCAGCGATAAAGGCGTCGTCTTGCCCTCTTTGTTCGGTCGTCATCGTCATGCCTTTGTCGCGTTTTCATCGCCAAGGAAAATTAAGCGCGGTAATGACACGAATGCTGAATGAACCACCGATTAAGGTATGCTCAGCGCTTAACAATCATCAAGTCGAAGATAACACGCAACCCTAGCCGTCGTTCTTTTTTTTTTTTTGTCATCATGCCGACGTCGTGTCGTTGTCATTGTCGTCTCGCCAAATGTCGCTGTTGCTTTTGTTTTTTGACACTCGGAAACTTTTTGTTTTTTTTTTTTTTTGCCTGCGCAGATGTCGCTTGTTCGTTTTTTCCTCGTTTGTATCCTCGCGTTTGTTTGTTTCCTTCTCCGCTGGCCATACAAACAGACTACGAAAGATATCGCAACTGTCCTCTTCAGTGGCCTTCTTTATCTGGCATCTTGCCGCTCACGCCTTCCGTAACACTTTCCGCTCCGACGCTCTTGCATACAGTGCGTATGATGACGGCTATCACGATTGATTATGATGATCTTCAGCTACGGCGCGTACACGTTGCGGGGGAAAGACTAAGATGCAAACTGCAGAAGGGGGACTTAAAAAACGAGATGCTCCTTGAATAGAAAAAAAAGGAGAAATAAAGAAAGTTGTCGGGAAGCTTACTGCATTGCTCCTATTGCAGATCACACAACTCAGTTCTCTCTCTCCCTTTTTCGTCTTTCGGACGCTTCGCTGTCTGAATGAATGGTGAGCCCGCTTCACCGCGGCCTTGGCGGGTGTGGTTAGAGGCGGCGCCGAAAGAGAAAACCCGAAGGCCAGCTCTAACGAGCCCGTCGTTGAGATGCGAAGAAAGAGAGGAAGCAGTGCGCTTCCAAACAAGCCTTTTGTGCAGATCCTCCGACTCCTTCGTGCACCTCTATAGTCTTCTGTCTTGCATGCGCATTCCGTTCCAGCCTTTCTCGTGCCGCATTCCCCTTTCTGTTTATTATTTTAATATTTGTTTATCTTGTTTTTGTTGTTTCGGTTCATGCCAGCGCACTTTTTTTGTTCCACGTCTCTCGACGCTTTTTCGGGTGGAGTGGAGTTCCCGATTTATCACACACACGCGCACGCACACGCACGCACACGCACGCATACAAAAACACATACTGAAAAAAAAAAAGATTGAAGAAAAGACGAAAAAAAAAGAGAAAGCAGGACTCGCCTGTTTACTGCTGTGGTTCATTTTCTTTCTTTTTTTATAGCCGGCTCATTTTTTAATGCGCTCGCTGTGGTATTCCTTCATGCTCATATTACCGTGAACTCGAGGTCGTTTGTCTTCGATTAATTCAACTTCAGGCGCCGCCGTCTAGGTCTACCGTTTCGAGAACGGTGCTTGTGCGCCTGCATGTGTGTGCTTTCATCAGTTCCTTTTTTTTGTCTTTTTTTAAACGCATGTGTACCAGTGTGTACCACGGCGACCATTGCCGCCTCTTACAAACCAGTTTGGGCTTACTTCTTTCGTTGGGTTGTTTGAAAAAAAAAATCATTAGTCGATTGTCGCAGTTCTCTTTTGGCTCGGTTCGTGCCCGAATTGCTTATCTGAAAGAGATTATCTGAGGCGTGTTCTCGCATTTATCGGGACTGGTGTAATCTGGAGCCGTTCACTGCAATGTCTTTTATAGTTTCTGTGCTGCTTTGGGACGTTAAGTTCGACCAATAAATCAATCAATTTCCACCGTCTAAACATACGTGTATATGATGTGCTAAGCGTATTACTAATTCAAATGACTCAGATTGGGAAGTACGTTTCTTCGCTGAAAAAAAAATCCCGTTTCATGCAGAGTTTACAACAGAAACATTATCGGAAACAGTGGCAGATAAGCAAGCCTAAAGATGTTTATAAAAGACTTTGATCCCCGCTTGACGGCAGGCCGGGTAATCGCTTCTATAGAGTATCGCTTCCCTATAAAGACGATGCTGCCAGCGCTCGCCTTTCCGTTGTTTCTCCTGTTCGTAAATCTCTAGTTTTGATCCCTTCATCCACTAAATCAAACCCGGTTTCGTAAGCACGTCGCCTACTCTGTCGGCTCCGTCCATTTCCGTGATCCGAAAGAGAATCTCCGGACTGTCCCGTTTGGCCTCGAATCCCCGGTCGTAGCGGTGTACGCGCCGAAATCAGGGCGGGCGCTGAGCGTGCTGCAGCCATCTCCGCCGTATTATGTCCCTACCCCCCCCCCCCCCCTCCTACCCTTTCGTACGTCCCAGAATCGAACGGGGTCAAGGAAAGACTGGCCCATGGATGGCGAGCTGGTACGTCCCGAGCGGTGAGAAAGAGAAGGGGAGGGTGTGCCGATGAGGCGTTGGTATAAGGTATGCAGAGAGGAAAGGGGTCCGATATAGGGAAAAAAAAGGGAAAAAAAGCGCCTGGACAATGGTACAGGATGAAGGAAGCGCCGGGAGCCTAACGTGCGCCCAACCTTTCCCTCATTCCCTAAAGCCTCGTCGTTTTCTCCCCACCGGCTTACTCCTTTCCCCCGTCGGGGCCGCGGTGGGGAAAGGGAAAAAAAGGCGTGCGCTTCCCTCAAGGGCAGAAAGTGGAGAGCTACGCAACCGAAACGGAGGTAACGTGCAAAGAAGAAAGGATGGAGGTGGTAAGTTCCTAAGATTACAAAAAAAAAAGAAAGAAAGAAATAACAAAAACGGAACGCTCGCGCTTTTTTGTTGTTTTCGGTCGCCGAATCCCCACTCTTCCCCATTCCGTACGGGTATCGGTCGTTTGTTTCCCACTTCGCATTCCCTTACCTCCTCCTTCTCTCCCTCATCCGCAGTGGTGCCTCCTCTCTTCGGGTAGTTGTCGCTTCCGCATAGCAGACGTCACGCTGACGTCGATCAGGGCGTCTGCTTCGTCGTCGATGCCTCCGTGTTGTTTTATTATGTATATATGACCCCTTTTCTTTTTTTCGGGGCGAGCGTGCGGCGTTCCGCGTCTACCACTGTCGACGCCCGCGTATGAAGTGCCACCCTTCCGTTGCCATAGTTTCGTATTTCGCCGACACTTGCCTATTCCGATGCCTTTCTTTTGTTTGTTTGGTTCCACGTGCTTTTACGCAAGGCAGGTTCTAGTTTCTTTTTCTTCTTTATTGGCGTCCCTGTTTCATAGCAATATACCACCCAGTTGACACACCCAAGTGTAAATGCATTTTTTTTTCTCCACTTAAAAATCGAGACAACTAGTGACGGGAACAGATGCGTGTGCACTCTTTGTAGCGTCTCCTGCATCGCCGATTTATATGTGAAGCCTGCGGAGGGGGCCTGTAAGCGAACAGGAAAAAAGTCAAGCAATTTACAAAGTAAATAATATCGTATATTAGTGCTTTTCCATCCATCTTAATTAAGTTGTATGTGTGTGTGTGTGTTTATAAGCAAACATGCACACACACGCAAACAAGTTTTATGAAAACCAATGGGTCCACCGTCAAGGGAAACGTCTAAATTCCTGGAATTGCTAGGTGACTTGTCAGTTTTGGAAGGAGCAGGGAATTTTCTCCACGCTTGCTTTGAATAATGCAAACTGGTACCTACGGCGGAATACGGCGAAGCTAAAGTATCTCAGAAGGAAGTAAGTTTTCAACTGAACATAGGCAATGCTCCAATATAGGTGTGCATTTGGCTGGTTTTGTGAGTGTGACCTTGGCATGGTGGTTGGAATATAATGAAACACATAATTCAGTGAAAACTGATAATGCATTCAAACTGGCTTAGAGTAAGGTGGTAGTTCAAGAGATGTTGAAAGCGCATTTAAGACATATCGCGCCATGATGTGACTGAAGATGGGCTGTCTTGTGCCACTTGTGCGTTGCCGAAATAATTGCGGCGGTTTTGCTTTCATAGCCGCGCACTGGGTTGTTGAAGTCTGCGCAAGAAAAGTAAACTGGGCGAGTTAGATTACGTTCATGATGTAGCAGCGTAATATCTGACGTATAGAGGAAATAGAGGGGCGGCACAATCGCTCTCTTTCAGCTCAAGGTTTATTACGAACACGTGAGAAGTTCACAAACAAAGCAGAACGTGCTTAAACGAGAACAGAATAGAAAAGAAAGACACCCGACACTTTTTACAAGAGCACTACATTAAACGCGTATGCTGAAATATGATCCTAGAAATCCAGATTCATCCTGTGCTTGGGAAGTCCCTAACAAAGCTTCGTCCCTTCCATTCCTGTCAGTGTCCGTGAGCAGCTGTTCGTCGCGGTCGTTGGAAGAAGTCGTAGCTGACAGCCGCCAGTATATTTCATTCGTCTAACGTGGTCTGAATTCACGGGTGATTGATAACGCGCTCCGCTGCCGTCACTCTGCTTGAACCTTCACCGGAAACGTCACACGCGTAAGTGCTTATTCAAACACAGCGGCCATGAATATGCGCATGCGCTATCAAGTCAGCAGGAGGTACATTCCGTCTAGTCGGAACCAGGGTTGCGTAAGCGGCGGGGCTTTGCCAGAGGTGGCGTCGACGAAGGAAATCTGGGTGCTTCCTCCCTGAATATATAGCATCTGTTAGTGGCCCTCTGATATGTACGAGCATATTCGGCACGTCACGCGAGCCTTAGACGTTATAGGCCGTCCATCCACGCAAACGGGGGCTTCGAACGTGTGCTCTGTTACATTTATGTATAGCGCAGGACATTGAATAAACAGCACGCTGCTATACTACAATTTCGCGCAATTCCGTTCGCGCGAACACGGCCGTGTGTGCTTCGTTCCGTTTATAACCCGAGCCCCAAGTATAGCTCGGGTCCGCCATATTTCTCCGAGCTAACTGCGCGCCGCCTTTTGCTAGAGTGCGCGCTTCTCCAGCAGAAGACCTCTGCCAGTCCTGGCAGTGCCTGCTCGTTCATCAAGCGCACTTTACTAAACCGGCGCGCCTAGCCCACCCCAGCGCCCGAGTAACTGAACTTGCATAACAGCGTTATAAACGTAGTACACACAGGGCTGGCCTTGCGCTCCTCGAAGTGTTTGCATCCGCGCGTAAGTGTGAGCGCGTAAGAGAGTGGACACGCCTTTCCTCGTATACCCTGCCTTTGTTGTTTCGGTTGCTTTCTTAACGCCAAATCGGGTATGTATATACATAGCCGAGTAAGCTTTCTCGGGGGCCGCGCGCTGCAGGGCTACTGTGCGCAGCGGAGCGCGCGCGCTGCGACGCGAGCGTTTTATATGTTACACGCGTATACGCAGCTACGGAAAGCCACGCTAGCTGCTGGCACCGCCCGGACCGAGGAACGCGGGCGGTGCGCCGTTCATTTCCATAATGCAGCAGTATGGGCGTTGTGGCGCGGGCGTAGGGCACCTTCGCTCTACCGCCTGTTCTCCCGCCTTCTGTAACCTGCACGGTTTGCACAAGTTTGGGCTTCTCTCTTCGCCTTTCTTTCTTTCTTTCTTTCTTTCTTTCTTTCTTTCTTTCTTTCTTTCTTTCTTTCTTTCACGGTTGTTTCGCTTCAAGTCCTCCCTGCGCAGAGTTGGGGGAAGGACGTTGTTTCCCTGTGACGGTTTCGTGCTGTGGAGGCCGGATATGCACTGCGAGGTTTTGTCATTCAGGCGACTGTACACATTACCGTTACTTCCTTTATGACTTCCTATTTTTTTTTATTTAGCGCCTAAACTCTACCGCCGGTACGGCACTGTGACGTCACCGATTTCGAAATATTTTATGGCATTTGGGCTGTTGTGGCGCAGTAAAAGTTACCCAAACTTGGTAAGCTCAGTCTTTGGCTCATTTAGTATACAATGCAGCTCATAAAAAACGAACAAAAACAAAACAAGCAAACAGGAGAACTAGGTCCGAGCACCCACTGTCGAGGTCCGTGACGTGACGGAGAGCTGGTTCGGGAAATACATAGTGGCGTCGCCACCAGTCCTTCGTTTTATTGCGTCTTTTCAGGCTTATAACAAGCTTCCTTGTATGGCAACAGCGGATATATATATATATATATATATATATATATATATATATACATATAATATTTTTGTAATATCGAAGGGTGATTTACTACTCCAGTTCATTTTTTCCCCTCTATAGTGTACCTCGAGTATATAGTGGCACCTGCATCTAGCTTTATACTACACAAAAATATTTTAGCTTTTTGCTCAGGGCATAGCTCTGAAAAGACTGAAAGCTGATGTACACGAAGGTTGACACTGCGGAGCCGAATTCGCAGATGTTTCCGTGAGTCAAGTGTTCTTTGCCATTGTCCGGCCGCCTTCGTTAACACTATGTCTGATGCCATGATTGGCTCTCTAGTTCTCTTACGAATTATTCTAGCGTAACAGCTTTTCGTAAGTATTCGCGTTTGGGTTTTCTCATCGTAACAGTGCTGTTAGTGTCTCTGTAATATATTTCTGAAAGTTCACTATAACAGAGTCAAGGGAATTAAGCCCCTTTATTATTACTCATCATGTGCTATTAATATCCATTTAATGTCCTTCTCTTTATTGTACGAAGCTCTCTCTAGTTTTCTTTCTACCACGTCATCTACCGCCCGATTCATCGCCTGTACTCCGTAGAGGGTTGCGCCATATCACGTAGGAACAACCAACCAACCAACCATTCCCAGTAGGGTACACTTTGCACAGCCTTTTGGCGTCGGCCGCAGTGGAGTTTGTACAGCTTGCGGAAATGGGAAGTGTGACGCGTGTGGCCCGCGTACGGCCGGGCAAACGGTCGGCTGCGTTGGCGGCTGCTTCAGTCGCCTTGCTGTCCGCCGGCCGCCTCATTCAAAAACAATGTTCGAATGCCAAGGCCACGCGGACGGACGGACGGGTCTAAAGTTAGCATCGCTTCCTGGGCGGTGTGTGCGTCGCAGCGTGATAGGCGCGGCTAAGAGACTTTGAAAAGGGGCCCATCTTCACTCGCGTATAGAAGGTTTAATTAAATTAAATTCTGTTCTTTCAGGTGCCGAAACCGAGATCTGATAATGAGGCACGCCGCGTAGTGAGGAGACTCCGGATTAATTTTGACCGTCTGGGGTTCATTAATGTGCACCTAAATCTAAGTGGATGAGCGTTCTTACATTTCACCCCCATCGAAACGCGACCTCGTGTATATATATATATATAATATATATATATATATATATATATATATATATATATATATTATCCACACGTTTCTCATCCACTTACGGCGCCGTGAGTGCGAGAAGTTCACGGTGGCGGCGCCACTGTAGCCTTACGTTCTTGCGTCTTAAGCTACAGTTTAACCAGGCCTCGTCTGTAGGTAAAGAACGGTGTTGCTGCCGAAGAAGCGCGGTTTACTAACACAGGTTAACTTATAATCCCGCTTAGTGTGCCTGTAACCTTTAAAAAAGAAGAAGATCCTTCGGAAGGGATCTTCCCTCGGAAGGGAAGATCCTTCGGAAGATCCTCTCGCTCCCTATTGAAAACTGCGGAGAATTTTTTTTCCGCGTGTGGGCGTTCGAACGTCGCCGCAAGATTAATGACGCAGGCCGCCACGGCGGGGGCGATATTGACCTTCCTCGGTGGCGCTGTTCCTCTGTATAGAGGGCCGTGTCTTGTTCTCCCATAGCACGCGGCTGTCTTCGATCGCCGTTGACGCCGAGAAGTGCATTCCCGCCGGGATCCTGCTAAGAACAGTCGGCGATGCGGCGTTGTGGCGCAGGAATATTGCAGGCCCGAGGATTCTCTTTATCGTTTGGCCATTGAGGCTCTCACCTTTGTGTATTACAGACCGTGGGCTTTTCCACCTCCCCAGCCGCTTACACATATAGCCGCGCTTGTACGTCGTGTGTCCCTCGTGGTTCTCCGTCTTTAAAAAAAATATACATAATTAGTTTATTTAATGCAAGGAGACGCCAGCGACTGTGAAAAGTGATGGTGTAAGGAAACGGGGCCGAGGCAGGCCTTTTGTCTTGTGATAAGAAAGAAAGGAAGATTGAAAAAAAAATTACAGCGGTGGAAAGCTTCGTTGCCGTGTCGGGCCGCGGCGCTTCTGCTTTTGTATTCTGCGAGGCGTTAACGTCAGACAAGATTAATGAAGAGTCTTCTGTTAGAATAGCTCGCTCGCGTGAAGATGCCTTCCGGCTCTCTTGCTTCCTGCTTGGAAGCCAACGTCGGGTTTGTCATGTCAGTATTGTTCGATACGCTGTTGTGTATAAGCGTTCATTGTCGTTTAACATTGATATTATTATTGCTGCAGTAGTAGTTCTCGTAGTCACCGTATATTTCATGGACACAGGTGTCTATTTCTGCTGGTTTTAGTACCGTCGGGTTCCTTCACCGTTTCTGCGTGCAATCTATCAATCTAGTTCAATATGATAATCAACTTGGACATGAGGCCGTAGATTACGCGTATTCTCACGTGGAGAAAATAGATTGTTCTTACTTCGAGCACTCGTAAAAAAATCGTGCATAATATTCAACTGCAGGATTCGCCGACTTGCTTCATAACATGTGACCGAAAGTACGTGGAAAACGTACTAAAGGCCAAGAGGCCTTTAGCGTCGCTTCGTTTTTCTGTATCTACAGAAATAAATAAACCATTCATATTCATTGTCCACCTATAATCCCCTTGTGCGTTATGCCGGATTAAATAAAGGACGAGGAAATGATTAATGGCTCACAATGGGCCAGTTGTCCTTATACTTTGTGAAACGCAGCCGGATCTTCCTTCTTGATTCGCTGACAAGATCCGTAAACGTTATCGGAACAGCACGGAATAGTTAGGACACATATTTTAGGCACTCCTGGCACCGCAGCAGACGTGTATAACTGCTAACTAGCAACCATTCTGTTTTGATCAGGCAGAACGCCAACCAAGCGCATTCGTGTACTGCTGGGCACACACCGCTCTTGACTCAGCACGATGCCCACAAACGCTCGAGCAGTCGCAATCCGTATACGTATGTGGCTCGCCAGTGGAGAGAATGACCGTGACGCCTGCCAGTTTCAACGGGATAAGGCATTGGCGCTCGATTCCCAGACCAACGATTTGAAAGGCGTCGGTGGCAGTGCCCTTTCATCTTTCGCGCGGCATATGCGATGCTCTCGTAGCAGTCGTCGCTCCCATATAATGGCATTGTGAGCATAGCGGTGGCGTACTGTGCGCACAATGGCCAGCCTGTTTTCGCGTGGTTCGTTGCCTTAGACGCCGGGTTATTCTCTATATGCGCCTTTTGATCTGCGAGTTTGACTGAAGTTTGGAGCTGCCGAACATTACCGAAGCGCTCCTTTCAATATATTTAAGCGGATGAGCTTTGCGGGGAATTCGCGTGGCGGTGGTAGGTTTACGAATGATACAGTTGCCACTTTCCTTACAATAGCGCTCTACAGAGTAAACTCATTGGAGGTTATTTGGTACAAACACAGCCCTAACTCCGGGCTCTGTATGGGTCGTGTGCTGAACTAGTAAAGGACACGTCCATCCGTTGATAGATGCTATATCAGTGCGGCGTTTGTTTAGCGTAGCTGGAAGTGACTGGTATGGATGGCGTTAAGTTAGGCATCCAACCGTTAAAAAAAAAAAATCTACCGACTTTCAAGCTCAGCTATATCGTCATATCTCAGCTATAATCGATTAAGGAATATCAATTAGGTTGACCGGTACTGTACATCGCTCGCTTAATTGATACTTTATCCTGCTTCGAAGCTGTACGTGTGCCCACAACCATGGTCTATGTCTATTGCACCATATGGACATGACGATGAACATGTAGGGCGATGAACATCGTGATGGCGAATCGACTCAGCGTTCGATTCCTTTTTTTTTTTTGACGCTATAATGATAGGGACACTCTCCTGACTTGTATTGCGCTGCACGTAACTAATGGACCTGATCCATGGGATCTGAGCCATTATAGAAGGCCTTTCGTGGAGCAAGGTAGATGTGCCAGTAAAATCAGGCAAAGTAAAACGTAGAAGAAAGTGGCCGCGCTGTTTCGAAAACGCACAGAGGGAATGACTGCTGTATACATTGCCTGCGCCGGAAGTGTGGGGGCACCGGAAATGACGGAGCGGAAGTTACGTAGTTCCAGCGTGACGCGCATCGAGCGCGGCTTGGATTGACCGTGGGCGACTTCCGTTTCGGAGCGCAAATGGCTGTTAAAGTCGGAAGATTGCTTGCATCTTTTTCTGTTATTGTTACTATATAGAGTTTCCCTTCTGTGATACTTCTCGGTCGATTCTCGACCCCCCGTTGATTCCTGAGCTGTATATGGACTCGCAGAAACGTCAAGACCTCGTTAGGCTTGTCGCTCTGGTTCGGTAATGGGTTCAGTGCGTCGCAGTGAAGTTGCGCTGTAGTCGCTGCCGAGTTCATTTCTTCGAAAAGCCCCGTTTGCTGGGATTCGCGAAAGGAGAGAGAGAGACGGCACGGCGTCGAGCTTTGATCGAAAGTGGTGCTTTCGCCTGTCTGACAGTCCCGGTTAGCTTTTATTAGCTAAATGGAAGCAGCGATTTACGAAGGTCATCGCTTTTGATTAGTCCCTGCCGAGACGGAAATGTGCGCGGTGATTTGTCGTCGTTGGGCTGTGGGAAGTTGGTTGGCTTTCGAGTCGCCCTGGTGCTCGTTATTGTAAGCCTACGGAAAGTTTGGAAAGTGGTGCTGTACGTAGATTTACACTTCGCGACAAAAAAAAAAATATTAAAAAGAACGATTGGGATGAGGTAGTGGGTCACGGTGATCATTATCATGTTTGTGATAATGATGACGATGGTCTGGATGAGGAAAGAGAGAGTTAACGCTTAATTATGAATGCTTGATTAAGAGGGTTAAGAAAGCTACGCTTTAGTAAAATAGTGTTTCCATATAACGTACCTTACTAGCCTTGACTGGTTCGCTTTTGCTCTTTAATGTCCGTTTGAGTGTGCCGTTGCCCCGGAGCAAGAAAAAAGACGTCTTTTTTTTTTCTTGCTTCGTGACCGTGTATTTTGCGGTCCGGCCCGATGTCGGTTGTTGCTGTTGTGTTCCATCGAACATGTGGCTCATACACCCATTATGGGCGATTGGCCAAGAAATGGGCGCATTGTTCCAAGTTATAATCGGAAATAAATTTTCAGGACTGCTACGGATTAAGTGCTGTTGAAACGTGAAAGGCCATGTTAAAATTAAATCAGTATTAATCAGGTAATCATCAATTAAAATGTACACGCCGAACAAAGAAAAGAAACGGCAAAGAGACGTCCCCCTCCCCCGGGCATCCAGTGCTTCGAGCGTTTCACGTCGTAGTCTTCATCCTGCGAGGAGCTGCCCAGCTTTGCGTGTCTGTCGCCGCTACAATGTAAAATAATTTGCACCCTTACACGTGAAGAAGGGTGTAACTATATCTATAATTCACGCACTCACACCCGAATAATTTACACCCTTACATGTCAGAAAGGGCGTAAACTCTGTCTATAATTCACACCTAGACACCCTTTGTAAGGGTGTGAACTATAGACATATTCACGCCTTTTTTCACGTGTAAGGGTGTAAATTGCTTTACCGTGTAGGATCCTTTACAAAGTGTAGGTTATACTTTGCAGTGTCCTATCCACGCGGCAGGAGCGCGTCGGCCAGGTCGCGGCCGCTTTCCCGTCACGGAACACCCGTCGTGTCCAACTGTATATATCGTCACTGTGATTGTCGTATTGTTTTCTTCTTGCTTTAAGCGCTAGTAGTCTCACAGAGAGAGAGAGAGAGAGAGAGAGAGAGAGAGAGACGAGAAGGAAGGACGTCTAGCTTGTCAGAACCTCCCCCCCCCCCCCCCCCCTTTTCTTTTTTTTCCATCCGTGACACCTTCTTCGTGGCTAACCGCGCACGACTTTTCCGAGCCCATAAAGAACGCACCGAAGAGAAAGGCGCAACGACGCTGTCATCTGTGGCGGATGGCCCTTCATTTATATTGAACGGGCGGGCTTCCTCTCCGAATCTTGAGAGTTATCTTTTTGCTACACTCTGTTTCTCGGCGCTGTATTGCGTTGTTCCTTTTTTTTTTTTTTTGCTCAAACAAAATGAAAAACAAAATGAAAAAATACCCAAATAAAAGCATGTTTCTTGCAAACAACGCTCGGTTGCGCAATGCGGATAATGGGAAACGCTTTGTTGTACCGCGTTTTGAGTGCGATGTTTGTTTCGAGCCTCTTGAGGCCCGTGGAAAACGTTTTAATGCCCCTAATGTCCTACAGTCAGGTCGGCGTCACTTTCTTTTGTTTATTCTCTTTTGTATATTATGTGTCTGCTTTTTTTCGTATCGTGATGCTGGCACATGTTTCAAAGTGATGGAACTACCACCGGCGGGAATTTATCATTTCTTTCTTTCTTTCTTTCTTTCTTTCTTTCTTTCTTTCTTGTGTGAGAGCGCGTCCGTGCGCGCGTGTGCGTCGCCTTTCTCCACAAGGAAAGGTTTGAAATGTTCTAGTGTTATGTATTTCTTTCAATCAATGCGGCTTGCGGCACTTCGCGCAACACCTTCGCATTGACGCCGGCCTCCAATACTTCCCATCGATGCATCCTTCACATTCTTGTGGTCATGATTAATCAGCGCGAAGCATCCCCCCCCCCCCCCCCAAAAAAAAAAGAAAAGAAAAAAGAAACACACACACACACACACACACACACACACACACACACACACACACATAGACGCGCGTCACAGACACAGTGTTAATTGTGCCCTGAAGCAAGCACCACGTTAGCCCATCAGCATGACACCATTCGCGATGTCTTCGGTTTAGTTTTTCGATTTGTTTGCTTGTATGCGTCCGAGCTACGGTGGCTAGATGGGTAGGTGTGCCGACCGAGCGTAGTTCACCACTTCTCCGCATCATGACGCAAAATTGGCGCTGCGGACAGTAGAAAGGTTCAGCGGCGCGCAACGGCGGCTGCGCTGTGTAGACGAGCTGCGTGTCTGATAGTATCGCTTGCCTCTGATTGTATATTTGAAGTGCGCGTTATAATACCGTTCTGGGCAGTGTAGGCCAAGCCAGAATGAGGAACTTGTTGTTGTCGTCTAGTCAGAAAAAACGAAACGCTGAAGTAAATTTTCTAGCTTGGCAATCGGTCACATTTATTGATATAAACGCGGCGCTCCAGCCCATTGCATTAAAGACGTAAATGCATTTTTTCCATGCATAAAGCAATACTGCAATGGTTTTATACGGTATGTGGAACCGTGTTTACATGATATTTAGCGAGTTCTAATGTTTCAATTTTGAGAAATCCAGCTATTGTTTTATTGCTGCGTCAGTTACGGTATCTAAATTGGTGCGAGAAGAATTGTGTTGGTAAGTGCATATGGTTCACTGTTTCATTGTAATAAAATAAAGCAATATGTCTTGGACTAGATTCGTGAATATATTTAAAATACAAGAAAAGCTCTCGTAACTTGAGTCAGCAGACACACCAACATAAATTAGCTAGCGCCAGCAAGGCCGCAACGTTGGTCCACCACATCATAGCATTGTTCACAGCACACGCCTCATCTTCAGGTGCTTCCTCTTCTCCCTGTTACTTTCGCGCGCCATGTTCTTGCCCTTTACAAGAAAGTAAAGGCGTGTAATTGAATAGAACTTCACAACATCGTTTGTGAGCTCTTTCTTGTGCAGCTTACAGCCGATCAAATTCGGGGGATTCAGCTGCAGAAAGGATGCAAAGTTGGCGATACTGTTCCTTCGTAACTCATTTAAACTGAAGCACAGCTTGAAGGCGTCTTCGAGCGATGCTACCAGTTTTTTAGTGCTTCGGGAGGGAGTAACAGCCGTGGCCTACTCATTCTGTTGAATTCAGTAATGTCCCTGAGCAATCGGAGCACTTGGCTCTTTGCAGGAACTTCCTTGCTACATAGCCTGCTATATAGAATATCAGCCTAGAATCACTTTTCTTTTCCCTGTAGCAGCGCAGCGGTGCTCGATGTCGCAGGCGCTGAGCACCTCATGTGCGGCTTGCAAATTTCCAATGTCGAGGAGCTCATGGACGTACGCTTTTCGGTGTACCGCTTGCTCATTAACGTCGCCGATACAGTCTAGCCACCGTACCGATACTGAGCAAGCTACTGAGCAGCTCGGGGCGAACATTTCCGCTGTCAGACAGCGGAACAATTCCGCAGTCTTTCTCGCAAATTTAGAGCCCGACTTGCAGTTTGGAGCGAAGCAGTAGGTCTCCTTGGTGGTCTTCTTTGGTGGAGCAACGCCGCCGCTAATCTCGCCGGTCATCTTCCTACCTGGAACATTCCACATCGCTTAGGAACTTACAAACAGTACGAGAGATGCGGAGCTCTTCACCTTTGAAACTGACACGAACAGACGACATACAACTATTCCAATACGGGCTTTATTTTTTTTGCTCGCCGCCAGTCCGCCAGCCCCCTGTGGCAGACGACGCGCGCTGCGGAACCTTTCTACTGTCCGCAGCGCCAATTTTGCGTCATGACGCGGAGAAGCGGTGAACTACGCTCCAGAGGCGCCGGTCGGCACACCTACCCATCTAGCCACCGTATCCGAGCTTCACTGAAGCAATATTTTCCAGTGAAAGATAGAGATAGTGTGTAATTACAGTAGAAAAAGCAGAGGTTGGCCTGAGCTCGTATGTTGCAGCCTTTTACTCTGCACAGGATAAGAATGAAATGAGACAAAATAAAATTACGAATTATGATGAAGAGGGCAGGAAGAAGGGATGCATACGTACAACCACGTAACACGGTAGTTTTGTTAAAGCCTCGAGTCCAGTCCAGTCTTCTGCAAGCAGTCCAGAACAGCACTTGTAGCTGCTTTTGCTGCCGTGCTGTTAGAGCAAGCTTATTTTGCAACATCGTGATCTTTACTTAAATTGCACTATAGAATTGTATAAAGCACTATCCAAAATGAACCCAGTAAAGTTTATTGATGCCTAACTCGATGATCGGTTTTCTATCAATTCATGACGAATGACGCAATGTTGAGAGCAGGATTGTTCTTGTACGAAGCCCTGTACGGATGCGCTGTCATACACCAGAATAGCGCGAAGATATGCAAAGCAGTCGTTACGACTGGACGATTGTGCAGTCAGGGTGCGCTAAGGTACGGCCGTCTCTCTGCGTTAATCAATTCGTGAAAATATATATATACCTGCTCGAGACGAAGTGAACGGGATTCTCGCGTGTCTACTCGCGTATTCGAGACTGCGCATAAACGGGTGAACGCGCCGCTGCATATAAAGTGGGTCTGTTCTTAGGGATAAGGCGATTCCGCTATACCTCGATCATGGGCTTTCCACGCACGCCCCGTGAACGACGATATAGAGCTCTTTTCCCAAAGCGATATAATGCGCGAGAGAACCGCTCAGGCAATGCAGAGCCGAGCCAGCACTCGCGAGTGTATTTGGGGAAGCCTTGTTATATATATATATATATATATATATATATATATATATATATAGTTCTTACGTGCAGTCGCCGCCATACTTAGCCTCAAAGCCTTCTTACTTCTACGGCGGAGGGTTCTGAAGATTTCCTGTGGGCGTGCCTTGAATTGGTGCTGTAGTATGATACGTCTTGCTTCCAAGGCTTGCGATTTTTGCTCCTTGCACTCTGCGTTTGTTAAAGCTAAGCCCCTGTAGATGTGTCTTCACTGTATGGATTGAGTCTGATGGCGGTTGTACAATTCACGATTTACAGCGCGAGGAGATAGAGTGTGTGCGTTTCTGAGAGAGAGAGAGAGAGAGAGAGAGAGAGAGAGAGAGAAATAAACGTAGGGACGACACGAGCGCCGTCCTCGAAATATTTCTTGAAAACATGCGACTTTTCTCGTATAAGACAACACTCCTTGCATAAAGCATTATCTCGAAGGAATCTTAGGGAGCATATAAATTACTGTAGGCTCAGATAGATACGATTATAGAGCTCATTGACCCGTCAAGCGATTTGTCTACATGCTGAGACTGCCCGTGAGGACACAGTATGAACTTCGACCTTTTTAGTCTGTTCCTGCCTGTCAGTGCAGGATTTTGTCTGTCTGCGTTTTTCGCTAAAGAAATATACAACCACTCGTTACAAAGGAAAAAATAATGGACACAATCCTTCGACCTAGCGACATAAACACGCAAGTTTAGCGGTGGGAGCCAAGAACGTAATAGAAAAATAAAGAAAAATATATAAAGTGAAGCGTAATTGAACAACTAGCGTGCGCAACATCAAAGCTGCCTCGTGCCTGTCCTCCCTCGTAAACGATCGACCGGCTGTCAAGGGACCTCGCGAGAGCGCAGGACCGAGAATAAAACTTGGCCAATGACACGGGGCTGGCTTGCGCAGCTTCGAAGCTGCGTCCGGGGAGGAAAATCTCGCATTCGAGAGGTGGGCGGGAGCTAGAGGCAGTTACGGCGCTGTACTTCTCTTTTCTCTTCCTTTTAAGAATCACTCGCACACAGGTGGGGGCGGGAGGATAGAGGAGTAGGGTGGGTCGGGGTTCGTACATTCGGGGTGCGGAACGTAACGCGCTATATATATACGCGACACGAGTGCACGAGCGTGAACGTTTGTTTCGCCGCATGACGGGGCGCTGACTTCCAAGATCGTAGGCGGCGGTTGACAGCTAGCGAGGAGCCCGTCGAACCCAAGAGAACTCGGGAGCTCCGCGAAATGCCGGCAGCTTTTTCGACGGCGTCAGTCGTCGACTTAGCCTCCAGGGAAGGAAGGAAAAGAGGTGCTTGATCCTACGCGCGAGTGCACTGAAGGAGTTTGCGGAGGCGGGCCGGCGCGGGCTGCGAACGTGACTCGAGAGAGATCTTCGGGTGGGATCCGGGATACAGATGCTCCGGTGCTAAAAAAAGAAAAAGAAAAACCTGGGGCCGAAATCACGACGCTGTTCGTTCGTAAGGACTGTTTGCTATTGTCAGCCGCCTTAGCTAATGCTGTATTCTTTGACTTCCCCATTTCCCCCCTACGTGTAGAGTAGCAAACTGATAGCGTTTGGTTATAACATCTCCTCCCTGCCTCTTCTTCGTCCTCCCCCTGTATATGTCCCTGTTTCCAACACCCCGATTGGATCTCATCTGCTTTGACCAACGGTTCTGGCGCAAGAACATTGTTTTCTCAATATGGGCCGTGCTCCGTGCGATGCTTTTGCTGTGTAAAAAAGAGGGGGTGCCGAGAAAAGACATAAATTAAAGAAAAAAGAAAACGTGCTTATAGCGAGCAGTTGTGTGAACGGCGACGTAGAACAGAGGAGGCGCACAGGTACGAAGCTATGCGAAGGACAGTTCGGCAGTTCAACAAAACCCTCGTCGTGACCTGAAAATTGAACCGGCGCGTCACCGCCTTCCAATGGCCGTGGCTTTACCGACACAGCTAATTAAGTAGCTGTGTTGGTAGCTGGGTGAGGGTGAAAGGAACTACAAGTCTAGTCAGTCTCTCTCGTTCATGTAAATCATCCTTTTGAAACGTAGATAATTGACTGCACGCGAAAAAGAAAAAAAAATGATGCTACGCCTAATACAGTACGACTGTTATCGTAGCGAAATCGTGTATGCGCAAAAAAAGAGGAGGGAAAGATAAAGTAATAGTAATAAATATAACTAAGAAGGCTGGCAGCTGGCTCCTTCCTCCGGAACACTATACCGTAATGTGCCGTAGGCACATAACCCTTGCCTTCCTGCCGCCTGCGCCTTCCGAGGCGGAAGCGTGCGGCTCGCACGCAACCATGCAATATATTGAGCGGCCGCAGTAAAAGGAAAGAAAACGGAAGCGGAAATTGGCGTGACCGAGTTCAGAGCGCGTAGATATAGAAGGACGCGCATATATATACAGGGTGTCCCAGCTATCACGCAGTACGATTTAAAAAAGAAAGAGGAACGGCGTTACCCGAAGCAAATCTAGTGCCTATTGTTTCCAGTACAGTGGAGTAGCCGCCAGTAATTGTTTCGTTACTGAGATTTAATTAGGTAATTTTAATTAATTATCTGAGTCGAGTTTTTGCTCTTAATGCGAAATTTTGGGATGAGAAGCGGAGTGAGGGATCATTAAGAGAACGAAAAGGACCTCTCTACCTCTTTTCTTATCTGATGCGTTTTTTTACTTGCTATAATAGTGACTAAAAAAGAGAGAAAAAACATGCAGCAAGGAAAAGTGTTCGTACATGATTTGTGAAACACTTTGTTTGTCACATGCAGCTCTGAAATGTTTAAACATTCAAAAGTTTACCTGCGATAGCTATAGTTATACTCAGTGTTTGTTCTCGTGCATGTCATCTTGTCTTTAGCCCTTTGTGAGTCATATCTCTAATCATGCAAAATAAAAGGCAGGAAGCAAAAGAGGTGAAATAAAGAAAAGAAAAACGCAAAGGTGATGCAATGAAATATCAGAAGCAATAACCGTCATTCTCAGTAAGCGTACCAGATGGCGTTACAACGCACCGCTGCACCAAACATATGCAGAAGTTTAACCAAGACGCGTAGTTTCGGCGTTTTGCTAGCGTAAGTTCGTCAACGTCTAGATGAAGCAAGGATCGAGGACCTATATACTTCAGTTTCCCCGTGCGCAAGAGAAACCCCTTGAGTTTCTGTCGGTGGTCCTTTTACCTCGAAGTTCCATGTGAAGAGCTTTTCGTTTCTTTAGCTGTATTCTTTTCGTCGATAGTAGATGCCGGATACTGCGACGACTGAGTGCCAATTCTATAGAAATAAGAGTAAGCCGGACGCACTGGCTTCCGGATGGAAACTGCGCTCAAAGTGCAGCGCACGGTTGTGAGACGGGTGAAGTCAGAAGACGGAAAAGACCCTGTTTGAACCTCTCAGTGCCCTCGAGGCGTTTTTCCCTTAGGAATGACACAAACCGTGAGTAATACCTATCATTTGCACAAGGCACATAACTGGAAAAACTCGCCCACTTTTTGGTTTGCGTTTGTTATCCTTGCTGAAGGAAACAAACGGCAGCTCTTTAAAGGCGATGTTGGAGGCGCTTCACTGGGCTAATGCTGTGCTCAAATCGCCCGAGGCAGAATCAGCACTCTAGCCTGGTTTTAAAAACTCTTAATATACGGCTTCTATCAGCGCGTGTCAGGTATCTCTCGGTTCATTAAGACGAAGCTGCCTTCGTCTGTTCGCGTAGATGCGTTTTTACAGCGAAGCTGTCTTTGGCTAGGATCCGGGATTTTATGACGTCCGCGCGGAACTGCTCTCCCCTAAAGAGTGAGAGTGAAAGAGCCAACAACAGAAGCAAACGCATATCGCCGCTCGTGTCGGAGATCTGTTTAACGGCCACCTGTGTACAAAAAGATGTGAATGTGTGACGTAGTGCGTGACGTAGTATGCGCCTGATAGGGCGAACAAGGGGAAGGAATCACGTGAACGCGCTCGGGCAACTGCTCATGCGTTCGTCGTCGTCTCCCGCAGCCCGGCTCCGTTGCCGTCATCATTCCAGCGTAGAATTTCGCTTGTCTTCTGTCGTCCTAATGGGAGGCCGCGGTTACGGGGGTATATGAGCCATTCTTTAGTGGTATGCTTCATCTTACGTGACGGACATATTTAATAACGGAGGTGATACGCGAATGTGTGTGCGTACCTATCGTCCGATGAACACCGATCAGGACAATAAATATGTTCGTACCGTGTTCAAATGCGTTGTCACCTCGGTGTCGTGCACTAAACGCTTCACTGGTCATCCACACTTCATAGAGTGGAATGGCCGCATTCGTCGTTCCAGCCAAGCAAGTTGCAGTAAATCAAATTGTCACATATGACTTCATCTACGTCGGCAGAACTTGCAGCCTACATGCAGCTGTGACCTACGTCACCGAAGAGCCGGCACCGAATGGGTCATATAATGGCAGCCCGTAACAGTATCAAGTCTGCCTTACATCACAGAACTACGAGCAGATGATATAGACATCAGGCAAGTACACCACCATGCTCTGGAAAAACGGGCACAACATAGTCTGACAGTAGATTCTGTCACTGTGGCATCGTGGAAACGACATTGCTGACAGGGGGCTGCCGGCTGCCAGAAAGACACCCAGACTCGTGCAATACCTTTGGCGAGGACGGACACTGCCAAGTTAATTCGTCGCTTGCACGCAAAAGTCACAAGCTTTGTGGAGTTCAAGTGCCTTCAATTGCCGTTGTAAAGTTGGACACCTTGCTGCGGCTACAACTGCCATCTAGCCTTTCACGCAGCGGAAACAAAATTGCTGTGCCGCTTGTGGCTGGGAGTGGCGTTCACGAACGGTACTCATATCGTATGGGGAATGGCGCGAGCCCGATGTGCGACTCCTGTATGTGCGAGGAAACCATCGAGCACCTATGTGTACCCCGTCCTCGCTACGACGTACAACCGCCTCTCTCTCAGGACAACTTTAAACGACTGTACTCGAGAGCATTCTCTGAGTCAGAGATACTCGGACCGTGGCTACACCCGTCAGTGGCACAAAAAGCGATACATTCATTAGTACAGTATTTGAAGTACACCGGATTAAGAGATCGCTTTCGCGTCCTGTACATCGTCCCACGTGTACTCAGTACCCACTCTCCTCCCTATTTTTTCTCTTTCTGTTCGCCTTTCCCTTACCCCTAGTGTAGGGTAGCAAACCGGACGCTCTTCTGGTTGACCTCCCTGCCTTTCCTCTCCTTTCTCTCTCTCTCTCATGAATCCCCCCCCCCCCCGTTTTTTTTTTCTTCTCGCTATTACACGGTGTCCTTGTTGTTTCGTTCCATCCACCGTCTCTGTTCCTACGTCGTTTGGAGTTTTGAAGCATGGTTCTTGCTGGAATAATCCGGCCCACCGTGATGGCTCAGTGTCCGGGGTGGACTGCTGCGGAGCGCAGGATCCCGGGTTCGAGTCCCAATAACGGCTGTCGCCTTCTTAGACTACAAGGCGCGAAACGTCAGAACGCTCGTCTACTAATTGCTTCATTGCGGTATAAAAAACACCCCGAATGGTGAGAGAGAGAGAGAGAAGTGACTTTATTTGCACCCGTCAAATAGATGACGGGGTAGAGGCTTCAAAATTAATTCGAAGCACTTCCACTACCACCATCTTCGATGTATCTTCTACTTTGTTCCTAGCGCAGGCATAAACACCGGACACACAGAAAGTCACATTAGACAACACAAATGCTAGAGTTGCGCGAGAAAAGTGCTAGCGCTTTGTGTTGTCGAATGTGCCATACCATCATGCCAATATAGATACCCTCATCGACCATGGTTGTTGCTTTGGCACGGTAAACGCAATAAATAAATAAATAAATAAATAAATAAATAAATAAATAAATAAATAAATAAATAAATAAATAAATAAATCCAATCAATGATCGATCGATCACTCTATTAATCAATCACGTTAGACGCAGGCTATTTTGGATCGAGAGAACGCGACACCTTCGCGCACTATTATTATACGCTCGGCAATTCTGCCTGCTGTTCAAAGGAAATACGGAATATATGGACAACGTGTTTTTTTTTTTTTATGTTTATGGCGTGCGCGTACAGAAAACAAAGACGAGAACTACGTCAACAATAGGCATTCTCGCACGACGCGATATAACGACGACAAGACGAAGAGAACACTGCTGCTTAAACGAGAGCGAAGTCAAATGTACCATGTCAGATAAACGTGCATACGGATGACAGATGCTTCCGCGACTTCTTCTGCGTATACTTCTTTTCAATCCAATGCACTTTTCTCGCGCAATAAAAAAAATGAGACGCTTTCCTCGTACGGCGCGAAGCTGTCATCCGCGTTCTGCATGCGAATGCTGCGCCAGGCAGCGATCCCGACTATGCCTCTCAGAACCACGAGGGAACGCGAGTCGGGAGTTTTTAAAATGGGCCGGCAGTCAGTATTTTTCGTGATACGTAGCTAGTGATGAGCTGTGTTTCACATTCACTCGAAGCCCGAAGTGCACGTCTTCTCCGACGTTCTGCTACTCTTCGGTTCAACGAGAAAACGTGTTTCTGACGACGCCTTCGGGTACAGCCGTCATTGTCGACCTCTCTTTCTTTTTTTTTTTTTTTCTGAAAAATTACTACGCACTTTCTGCACTTGGAGTGTTTCAAATTCAACACGTATCGCGGCGTACGCATGCTGTGAACGCGCCTGATCATTCTCGGCGCCGAGATATTTTTTTTTTTTTTTTTTTTCCGCGACGGCGGCAGCTGCTATCGAGATATCAGCGCTGCTGCACGACGTCGCGTGCTCCAATCTTGGGGGAGAACGTCGTCCGAGAGTTTGGCGGGACGTTGTTCCCAATGCCTCTTGCTTTTTTGTGTGTGATTGAATTTTCGCTTTGTTTTTCATTCTCGCTGTTCAAGGCGACCACGGAGATTCTATCTCTCGCACACGCTATATCTCGTCGCGGTGCATCTCGTTTACGAGAGTTTTTCGTTAACAGAGCAGCGAATGAGCAGAATGTGCAAAAAATACAGCGTACATGGGTGTGTAGATTTGCAGCATACTACGTAGTGCGTCTGTATAGCGCTGCGGTATTTTGGAAGCTTTCGCAGGGGTCTTTTTTGTTAGGAGTCGTGATATCCTGCAAAATTTATAACGCGTTCATGCATATATGAGCTTGAATATCATCTGGACGAAGGGCGATCATAACGCTCTTTTTTTTCCCCCATTGGACTCATTTAAATTCTATCATCGCCGGGTTGGCTTTCTGAGGTCAACGTTAAACTAAAGAGAAAACAACGAATATGGAAAGACCATGTTGGTGCTTTTTTTTTTTTTTTTAATTTCGCTCGAGCGAATTAGCTTATGAAGCTTGAGATTAAAAGTAAAGTTATAAGAAAAGAGAATCCTATAACAGTACGCTTGCCATTAGTGTTCCCAAATCATCCTTGCGATTCAATAAGGTAGCAGCTCAAGCCGGTTGGTGTAGCACAGGGTTCAGATTTCGGAAGACCAACGCTTAAACGAAGCACGCAGATACTAGGGATTGTCACATTTTGCGCCAACTATCGACTGTAGTAGTTTATTGCGTCTTGGCTTGAAGATCTACGCAGCCCCCCTGTCTCTTTTCCCCCTAATAGAAAAGAAAAAAAGAGAGAGAGAGAGAGACAGAAAAAAAAGGGGGGAATTGGAAACACTTGGGCACAACTTTCGCGACAGATACAGTACTCCTTTTCATGCCATAAAAGAGATGGCGTGCTCACACACGTGTCTCATTTTGTGTGTGTATGTGTGTATAACAAAGACTTTAAATATTTCCCGAGTGGCCATGCTCTCTCTAAGCCTCCCTAGTTACCACACTTGTCTTTATTTCTTTCCTCTCTCAGTTGTTTTTGATGCTGTACAAAATTTCAAGGCAAGAGACGATGAACTCATCACTTCATCAGGTTGCTATTCAGCGCACCGTGTGGTCGTTCTGTTCATTGCGTTTCGTCTAAGCGCTGAGCTTCCCGAATCTCCGCTATCCTACCGGTGTTGCTCTCGGAACATGTGTTCCCCTGTAGTTGTCGTGCTGTGTTTGCATTTCTTTTCTCTCGAAGCCCTCATTCTGATCACGCTTAATTTTTCACGCCTCACGTGACCGTCGAGCGGGATCGTCGCTGCCCCCGCCCACTCTCCCCTCCACGTGACTTCCGTTTGGTAAGTGCGACGTACGATGCCTACGTCATTCCTGTGCCAGCACGTGCGGCCGGTGGTAGTTGCACGAGCTCGTAGTGCGCATCGACCTCACGCACTGTTCGCGTGAGTGCGTAGCTGTCCACGTGACCTTGGCAAATGTTATCTTCTCTTCCTTTCCATCTCCGATCGCCGCACAGCCGTAGAAACTGTCTGCGCATGTGCGTCGGCGCGATATGCCTGTCATAATTAGAGAGTTATTTAGAAGCTTGTTCGCTTTGAATGCCTTTCTGCGACTCTTTTTTTCTTGATGTGTCCACGTTTTCGGATGAGTTCCTCTCAGAAAAGGGCGGCTATTGTTTACAACGCAACCATCTCAGCTCTTAGCCGACCAAGGTAAAAAATTAACTCATGCGAAAAAAAAAAAAAAAAAAAACAAAACAAGAAAGCCAACTAATGTAGCACAGTGCGTGTTAGCTTCGATATGCGTTATGAACGCTGAAGCCGAAAACTGTTAATTGACATACAATACTATCATAATGCAGGAAAGATAAGAACATTAAAAATGGAAGGATACTATTTAGGATAACACGTATAAACACCTTGGTTTGTTAGAGCGGGGTAATTGCTAGGTGACGAGAACATCGCTTTTTGGCTCGTAATTTTCCCTCTACGCGGCTACTAGTTACTCGTGTTATCATTTTTAATAAGTTAAAGATCCTTCAGCAACTTAACCTTGGCGCTCATCTGGAACGTGGGTCCTGTCATAGTTATTCTTGCAGCTTTGCATCTTGGCATTTCCACTCGATGCGTTTCGAGTAGCGCCACTCTTTCCAGAAAAAGAGAAGACCTGCTATTTTCAGAGCGTCTCTACTTGGATCCACAGCGGGCCCGCGTTTGGAAAAAAAACATACAATGGTTGCCTGAATCTTCTGGAGGCTGAAAGGATAAAAATACGCAGGAATTTTTCAATGAACAACTCAGCAAACCGAATACAGTGATGTGGCTCCTTACACCGCCATAAAAAAAAAAGAAAAAAAAAAAGAAAAAAAACAGGTAATGTAAAGGCACAAGAAAAGAAGTTGTAGCACTTGTTGAAGAGACAAAGACGTGGGGGGGAGAAAAGAAAGAGAGATGCTGCTTTCTAAACCTGCATTTTGTCTAACACGACATTGTATTTAAGCTTGTTCGCGGAAAAAACCGCAAAATGAACCCAGCTGACTAAGTTTCATTACCATCGTACACCGCGGAACAACGTGAACGGCAACGCCTGATTTGCATTTCAATCTACTAAATGTACCGCGCTCTTTCTTGAGCACCGGAGCCGCATACTAATCTAGTAATCGTGGATTCAATATCGAGTAGACATTCCATTTTATATAGGTGTCGTCTGTGCATGATTATCTGAAGAATTTCTGCACCGCGCTGTTTGTACGAATAGCTGACGGACCGTGGCCTAAGTAAGACATAGTGACCTGTATCCTGCTACCTCGGACGGTTGAACGCCTTACGAATATCAGCTCATGGAAGAACTCAGCCCTGAAAGATTTATGTTTAAAAATAGGAACTCGAAAAGAAGAAGAAAGGAAAGAAAGAAAGAAAGAAAGAAGAAAGAAAGAAAGAAGAAATGTGGCTAATGAGAACTGCGTCTTGTTATTCGACGAAACAAGTTCGCGTACTTTGGGAATACGCAAGGGTGCTCTTCGAGCACCCATAGCGTGTTCATCGTAATACGGTAAGGATCGTTGCGATCGATAGCAAGCATGCCCGGTCCGAGGTACGAGATTTCCGTAACGCGTCGACATCTTAACGACCTCGCGCTGTTCACGATTCCTCTGGACTTTTGCCCTCCCCATTCTTCGGTGAAGCAGCGGCGGGAAACTTGCTCGGCATTGCGTGTTGCTTTGTGTGCGGAATTTAATGACCGCGCTTTTTATCGATTCAGCCTGTCCTAAATTACAACCTGTATTTTTCGATTTGCCCGTTCGCCTTGTCGGTCGACCAACGGCTGATCTACGCGCTTAAAGACCCCCTACGAGCACACAGTAGTACGTCGATTCGATTGCTCGTTTAAAACTTTGTTCCGGTACTTACTCGTAAATGTTACGACGCCAGCGCTCGGGAGACCGTTAGGGCGCCCGTGACGAAGGAAAAGGGCACAGGAAATCACCACGAAGCCAGGACATGAACACAAGTGTGTGTGTGTGTGTGTGTGTGTTGTGTGTGTTTGTGTGTGGGTGTGTGTGGGTGTGTGTGTGTGTGTGTGTGTGTGTGTGTGTTGGGTGTGTGAGAGAGAGAGAGAGAGAGAGAGAGAACAGACAGAGATAGAGGTTCGTGTGTGTTCGTGCGTGCGCTTTAAGCCTCTGAATGTGTTTATTTTCCTCTTCGGGGTGAAACATCCACCAGCCTTACCAACAGTTACTGCCTCGTTCACTTAGAGAAAATACGGAGCACAAAAGACTTTATTACGGTATATTAAAAAAAATACGCCATTCACAGCATTTCGCGCGAAAATTTAAGCTTGTGTTGAAAAGTATCGTTCGTGTTGTTACAAACAGTGATCGGCTTGCTGCTCCCGTTTGCAAAGTGAGCGTTCTCGCATTATCTTGTATGCTGACAGATTGCAGCCCGAACAGGTTGGTATCCTTTTAGCGTATCTCCAAATGCGCACTGAAGTGCTGCCATCTTTCCAGCAAAGCGCGCTTCACCTACGACAGCCGTGCCGCAGGGAAGCCGAACGCAGAAGAGCCAGTGGGCTTTGTCAGGGATTGTCCCCGAACGTGTCGGACCGTCGCGACTTCGCTCCAGCGATTTCACGCGGGATGACCTCTGCAGTCAAGCCTTGCGCTTTTAGTCGTGACTTCGTGTTTTTCTTTTTTCTTTACTTTCATTTATCGTTGCTGGAAGTGATGCCCGGACGTGGCGTTGTTGTTTCTTTTTATGCATATTTTTTCCTCGGACGTCTGAAAGGAGTGGGTCACTGTATAAAAACGCGTCGTCGCCTATAAAACATAACTAACGTGAGCGCCGTTTATAACATACTGATCTTGGCACATTGCAGAAAAGGAGCTTATGGTCGCCGCAGTGTTAGTAGTCCAGAATTTACATTTCGGAGGACGGATTCTGGCGGGTATTTCAGTTGTTTTTGTTTGCGGTGGATTGGATTTATTGTAGTTCGCCAAAGCTTTTCTTTCTTTCTTTCTTCTTTTCTTTCTTTCTTTTTCCTTTCTTTCTTTCTTTCTTTCTTCCTTTTTCTTTCTTCTTTCTTTCTTTTTTTCTTTCTTTCTTTCTTTCTTTGTCTTTCTTCTTTTCCTTCTTTTTCATTCTTCTTCTTTCCTTTCTTTCTTTCTTTCTTCTTTTCTGCAAGTGCCGTTTCTTAGTAGCTTCTTAGCATATGCTTCGAAGCTGAAATGGTAATTGTGCGTTTTATTTGGTGCGAATCCACGGAAACATAGTTTAGTATCGTAGTTTTGTGTGCTGTAAAGGAGGAACAGCGTGCGCTGCTGTAAATGCGCCGGGTCGCATAACGTCTGTTCAGACGTCCTTCCCTGACGGGCCTATTTTACGCTTCCCGAGCCGAGCGCGCTCCGCTCGTGAGAATTTGTGTTATTGAAATGCCGGATGTGTATGGCACAATCCGTATTTTAAGCGCGAACTTGTCTATTTTTTTTTATTATATCGCACACGTTTTTGCCATCCTTACCGCTCGTTTGTCGATTGCTTTCCGCCTTCTCATTCGCTCGTAAAGTATACATACGGCTGTGCTGTCGCTGATTTGCATATCATTCGTACGCTCAGCGTTATGGCTCGCGGTTATGTTCGCATATGTCATCAACGTCGCCTCGTTACGTTTTATATATATATATAATATATATATATATATATCTATATATAATATATTCTGTTGCGCTTCTCCTGCGTGTTGCGACAGCTGGAAGAACACAATTTGCTGTTGACTTGTGCGTTTTGCATACTTTATTCTTTTTTTATTTTATCCACGATGTGATGGACGTGTTCGCAGTAATGAGCCAAGAGAATGACAGCACAAGCGCTTACGGCGTGAAACAAGAATACTCAAATAACGCCGTCTGGGCTGAAATTTGCGTTCCATGTCGTACCGCTCTTATTCTACTAGCGTGGAGTTCGACGACACATCAGGTTACAACGCAGCTCATTTCGTTATTGTCCATGAGTGGCCACTGCACTGTCTTTAAGGCTTAAACACTACTCTCGACAGCCTTACGGCTGCAATTTTCCGCAATTGGCCCGTGTATTCCTTCTTTCTTTCATAATTTTTTTCATACAATCGTCATTCATTCATTAACAACTATTGTTCTTTCCTTCTTTAATTAATTAGTTAGTTATCTGGCATTAATTCATTATTTCTTTGTCTCCGACGGACCGGCGCCTTCTGCAGGAGTCACGATTTCCGGCAAAGCTACCAGAGCGCAGTTCGCGCGCGTGCTTGGATGGAGTATCGAAAATTCTGCGCTTGTTCTTTAATATCTTTTTCTATCTTTCTTTAGGCTGCTGCAGCAAAATGCGATTGTCTCTCCATGTGTTTCCGTGCGTGTCTTAGATACTGCCGCCTCTTTTGTTCGAACCCCCCCCCCCCCCCCACCCACACACACACACACACAAACGAATAACCGCGACGCTTCGCCCTGTCGTTATCGTGCGTCGGTATCGCGCGGTGGTTGCACCGTTTGCGAGCGAACGTGTGTTGTTGCTGTGTGTGGCGGCCTTTTGTTTTGCAAGGAGTATGTCGTTGTCCACGTAACCGCTTGCTTGCTGTTGTTTATTTATTGGCCGCACATGGCGGGTACCGCCCGTGCGCGTCATCCTAAAGTGGCAATTCCAGCGGGCCGCTCTGAGTTTGCTGTTTTTACGGTTTGTTTTGAAATTTTGTGGACTGCCGTTGTTTTCGGTATCTGCATAGCCAGAGTGCCTATTGTTATTCGTGTCGAGTGGTCTTTCTTGCTGCATCTCTTTCCTTAGTTTTCTTTCAAGAAACTTTTTTTCTTTTTCGTTTTTGGGCGTACTTTCTGGAGGCTTTGTTCTCTTTTCAAGTGCCTGTATATAGCCGGCATCGCGCGTAGCTGCTTCATTGTGGTCGTTGAGAGGGCCTGTTTCGATCGGCTTTATTCTAAGCTTTTTTGCGTTAAGCGTTACTGGAAGTTAGGCCAGATTTCGATTGTAATGATTTAATCGCAAGAATACTATTGGCGTAACGTTAGGGTTTACGCGGTGAGTCGTCAGTGGGAATCATAGACATAACGTGTTGACTTATGATGTTATAAGAATTAAAAAAAAAAGTTGAGCTGGGCAGCTCACGTAGTGCGTGCAACAAACAATATGTTGTCTCTGTGACGCAATGGCTGCCACGAAAAGGGAAACGCAGTCGAATGTGGCGGATGATTCGGCGTGATGCGATGACATTAAGAAATTTGCGGAAAATGAAATTTTGTCCGTTGTGCTGTATTTCACTAACGAGCACTGTCCCCCTCTTCCCTCATGTCGCAAGTTATCTTGCCGCTAACTACTCTTAACGCTGCTCACCTTATCGAGATATCATTTATGCCGTTTACCCACCATATAGCATAAATGTTCTCTTTCATATATGCTGTCAGTGGCTTCTACGGAAAGCTTCGAAAGCTTGTCGTAGCTTTATTATTACTTTTTTCATTTGTTTCTTTTCAGCGTCCTCGCATGCTGATGAAGCTCAGACGCAAAGTGTTGCGCATGGCACCCTATAGCTATGCCCCGAGGCCCTCTGCAGCGGCGCGCTCAAAAGCATCACTCATTCGCGCACCGCGCGGCATCATGGGCGGCAGAGAAACGAAAACTATTTATAGCTCCCGGTCGACCTATATTTCTCGATCCAAAAAACTTTCTCGCGGCGCACGTGGCGGTTTCCCTGTGATGCCGCGATGCCGGTGGATGTGGCATCTCCGATCACGCGAGTCATCCATCGTGCCGCGAGGTTGAGCCAACTTGCCAGAGACAGTCTCGCTTTCTTTTTTTCTCTTTCGCGTTTAGGGCAGCCACTTTTATTTTTTTTTTCGGTTCTCTCTCTCTCTCCTCATCGCGATGTATAGCTTGTTTTCTTTTCGCTATTTTCGAGTTCGGTCGGTTCTTCTCGCGTGGCGCCGGTCTGTTTTAATTTTAGAGCCCCTCGAGTCCAAGATCGGGGCGGGTGGCTAAGAACTTTCTCTCCGGGAGTCAGTGGGCGGCGCGTAAACAAACGGACCCTGGCGCGTCACGAGTGAACCTCCAACCCGTCTTTTTAATTTTACCTCGCCGCGGGGACAAACGAAAACAGCCAAGACGCCGGCGTCGAGAGAGTCTCCGCTCACTCTTATAGAAAGCAGCAAGAAAATGGCCCAACAAATTATTCGCGTTGACGCCAGTGTGACGCCCAAACTTCAGAATGCACGCGACAGTGTTACGTAACTGTCATCTAACATTGTCGTAAGGCTGAAGCACTAGGTCCTAGCAGTATTGCCAGATGGCCGGCAGCGTTTGCTGTGTCCTGTAGCTGCGCTCTTGTTCGGCCGTCTTTCTAATTTTTACGTCGGCGATTATTATTCAAGATGGAGGAAGAATTCGATCCAGGGTGACGGGGACTGCATGAGGCAGCAGCTAAGGTGAAAGTCGGCGCTCCGATGGAAAGTAAATCCTTTCGAGACTTGTTACTCTGTGGTCACTGGAATTAGGGTGAAGTTCCGGCCAGAGAATACGTTTCCGATACTGGTTTCGTCCACTCCAAAAGCGTCATTAACTTTATCGCCGCCGTGTCTTACGTCAAAAGCCGTAAATTTCCTGCTCATTCGAATCACCGCTTCTTCTTCGTTGGTGCTATTGCTCCAGCGGTTCGGCGAGCCGTGCACTCTTTGAAGCTATTTTACATACAAGTCGAATTGGTCGCTTCGCCTGGGTGCATTTTACTCCTCAATGCGCTGCTCGCTTGCTTTCCGAGACTCTTCGACGGCGATTATCTCGCAAGTTGAAAAATGCAGCTGCTCGCATATGCGTTCCGCCGGAATACGCTCGTCCACGCCAAAGGGAAATGCGAACGACAAACGCTAAAAGCCAGACGTGCGCTTGGCGCGACGGAATAGGCGTCCGTCTGATGATAGCGGGAGAAAAGAAAGATAGGTTGATGTTTCGCTTATAAAAAGAATGAAGGGCGCGCGCCGTCGGTCGTCAGCGGAAGACAACGGAGCGATGAGCACAGCGAGAGTGAAAAAAGGAAAAAGAAAGATATGGGGAGAGGGAGAAAAAAAAAAAAAAAACAAGCCGCGGTGAAAGGCAGAAATGACGTCACGTTGTCGGTGGCGCCGTTTGCGGCGCGATCGTTGGGCGCGTTGGTGGCGTCGCTGGTTTCCGGTGGCGGCGGCGAGGCGAAGCTTGTTGTCGAAGTGAAGGAGGCGAGGAGGAGGCGTACGGAGGAGGGCGGGCTTGCGCTACGCCGGATCTTGTGTGGCGCCTCGGTCTAAGCGCGTTTTCGCCCGTCTACTCCGGCGTGTTGCGGGCGCCGAGTAAAGCGCGGCGCGCTTTCATTGAACCGAGAGAGCAGCGCTTTAGCCTGTTCTTCCCCTCCTCGTTTTATATATAATGCTTTCGTAGCGCCTTTTGTTGTTGGTGTGTATTCCCCCAGACATCCGTCGTGTGTGTTGTGTGAGGACGTGCTGCATCACCAGTTCATCGTTCCAAGCCGCGGCGGCACCAGCCACACATCTATCGCTCCTCGTCGAACGAGAAAAGAAACAAACCTCAAGCATTATACCAGCGTGCGAGGCTTGCTGCTTCTACTTGACTAGTGTACTACTTCTACTGTGCTTACCTGTTAGCGAGTGTTTTTCCTGGTGAGCGCGAACTCCCGAACCACTGCGCCTCGGTTACCCTCCACTCCCACTGCGATCGTCTTAGCGAGCGGCGAAGGTCCTCCCCTTTTTTAAATTTCTACCCATAGCACTCGGCCACACTGTGACCGGTTTGCCAAACTACGCGCCGAAGTTTTGTGTCGACCACCGGCTCCGTGAGTTGGCAAAACACCGTCATCGGCTGAAAGCGAGACGAAACCGCGTTCGTATTTATTTGTGCCCTCTCTTCTGGTGTTCGTTTGTGGTCATCGGCTGTGCGTGGAAAACGGCTGTCTAAGCACCGACAATGAACGGCGATCCACCGATAAGATGTCGACCGGTAAAAAAAAAAAAAAAAAAAAAAAACATTGAGATTTTTGATTGACAGCCGCTGTCCGGTTCGATGCAGTGCTATCACGTGTTTTTCCGTTACGTAGTGTCGGGTTTACTTACTGCTTCAAGCGAGCACTGGAACGTCAGGCGCGGTCGTATTAGCACGACGATTTTCTCGAGTCCGATGAATGGAACCGCGAGCAACGCTGTAAGCTGTGTTAAAGCTTCTAACAAACACGTCAGAGCTCGTGTACTTACCGTGCTTAAGACGAAAGAAGAAAAAAAGTGTTTCAAGCTTAAGCATAGCTTTGCATTTGCGTGAGAAGTCAGTGCTGCACTAACAAAGCTTTGAAAGCGCTTGTTGGGTTCTTGAATATCTCTAAACCACACTGAAAGCGACAAAGGCTACCTACCTGGCCGTTGCTGTATTATTGTAGGCATGTACGGAACAAATGCCCAAATCTGGATGCGTTTGTTTTCTTTTGTTGGAGGTCAAACTGCCTGCGAATGGGCCCGCGGCGAAACCACCATTGTGCGTTTCCCTAAGCCGGAAACGCGTCGCATACGGTTGCCGCATTAAGAGAGAGAAAGAAAAAAAAATGCCTCACGCTTCAGCGACTGACTTGATCAGCAGCGAAGTCTGCTTTCATGGTGGTTTCGGAAGGCTACACACGGGTTTATCACAGGCTTGCGATCGAGCATTATTAGCGTATAGCCGGTGCAAAGTGGCGTAACCAATTGCAGGAAAGGTTTCGTGGTCAGAACACCAAACCTTGGCTTTCGACAGTGCACGCTTGTCTGAGGCGACACGTTGCCGTGTAGTCGCGCGTATTGGCCGCGCCGCTAGCTTTAGTAAAAGAAAATTACGAAGGAAGCGTTCTAACCTCGCACATGCGAATGCAACTAATTGTATTGGTGACGATGCGTTGCAGTGATCGTCGGATTGATTAAAAATAAAAATACTTTTCAGCAGGGTAAAAACACGGGCAACAAACTCCATTTCTTCCATCTGGTGGTTTCACAGAACTGGGGTTAGCCCCACTAATAATTACAAGAACGGAAGTTAAGACATGCGGCTCTTACGGCGCGTCTATACGGCACTGCAGGTTGTCTCAACAGCAGCGTTGACATTTTGTGCAGTGCATTGTTCGTATTCTTCGCATAAACAGCACATATGCGGCAGATCTTCGTAGAAATATTTTACATGTGCACGAAACAGGTTATTTCCACTCGCCGTGTGTTTGTCACGAGCTTTGTGTATTTATCGCGATTCTAACCTATCTGTCGGCATGCTCTCTTACTAAATGTTTTCTTGTTGAAGTTCAAAGGCAGCAACGGTAGTGGCAGCAGCGGAAGCGGCATCAACGATGACAGTGCTTTTTTTTTCTGTGTGGTTTGACTGTGGCGGCCAATGACAGAGTGCTTTGTTTGTCGTGGTAAATGCGTAGTAGTTAAACGCGCCCACTTTCTTTGCTACGCAAGGAAAAAAGAAAAAGATGTACGAATACCATGTGGGACTCGCAGTGTTTCACACTGATTGTATTAACGACCAGTCAGAGCACAATCTTTC